>NC_142937.1:13983500-13991000 GCF_046866305.1 Octopus bimaculoides
CTGTTTTGTATATGTATGTGTATGAGAATTGTGTTTGTGTGATTGTATGGGTATACACGTGTGTGGGGACGGTTCATGTGTGTGTTTGTGTGTAGCTGTGAGTTGGTGGTGTTGCTTGTTGATATGTGTCTGGCTGTGAGTGTGTATGGCTGTTTGTGTATGTGATTAATTGTATATGTTGCTGTGTGCGTGTTTAGTTGCTTGTGTGTGTGTGTGTGTGTGTGGCTGTGAGCATGTGTGGTTGTTGGTGTACGTGGTTATTAGTGTGTATGTGGCTGTGAATGTGTATGTATTTATTTATTTGTGTGTATGTGGTTTGTATGTGTGCGTTGCCGTGTGTGTGTGTGTGTGTGTGTGTGTGTCAGTGTGTATGAGGTTTTCTGTGTATGTATGACTGTAAGTGTGTGTGGTTGCTTGTGTGTGTAGTTGTCTCCATATTTGGCTGTTTGTGAGTGCATGTCTGTGTCTGGCTGTGAGTTGTATGTTTATTTAAGTGTGTGTGTGTTTATGTCTGTGTCTGTGTGTTTTTGTGTGTGGAGGGGGCTGAATATTTTAGAGAGATAAAGAGATACAGAGCACCCATATATACTTAGATTACTAGATATCGTTTTTGTATATGTACAAACATGTCTGTGCATATTTCTGTCTGCGCGATTTTTTGTGTATAACACTACGTCTACCATTATGTGTAAGAGTCTGTATCTCCTTATGTTTGTATGTGTTTATCTTCATTTATAGCTGTATGGATGTGCACGCGTGCGAGTGTATATGTATGTGTGTATGCATGTGGGTGTTTATGTCTATGTGTGTGTGTCTATGTGTTTCGGCAGTTGTTGCCTCTTTATCATGAACTGTCATTTGCGGCTGTATATTAATCATAACTTAACGCTCATATCTGTTGCATCTGCTGTCAGAAGCTCTAACATAACAACATAGACGTGTTAAGAATTTGTTAAGAACGAGTTTGTTGAGTGAAAGCTATTATAATTTCTCTCTCCTTCTCTCTCCCTCTCTTTCTCCTTCCCCCCCCCCTCTATCTCTCTCTATTTTTTTAAGTGTCGCTACTAATAACATGATCCCTTGATTTGTTGTTTCCTTGCAGTAACTAATTGATCGAATTATCGATATCAAAAACATTTTTTTTTTTCTGAGGCATCCTTTCCTAAAGTCGTCTTTATATTCAGACATTGTATATCTAGGACTGTATTATTCTTTACGTATGACAGTATGCTCTGATTAATGGATAATTGACTGTTATTTCTAGTACGTGCAATGACTCCGTATGAACTTCCTTTATGTCAAGCGACACTCACGTTGTTTCAAGTCAATGCTAATGTAAATCCATCGGCCGTATATAAGCATTCATAGCGTTCATTTTTCTTTCGATATATACACTACACAGTATCCTTAAAGAAGGCCAAGGAGCTTCTTGATACTGAGACCTAGTTTCCATTCAGATCTGCCCAGTGTAATGCCGGCCTAGTGTAATGTCAGCACAGCAATCAGCAGCGCTATTGTTGTAAACATTATCGAACGCACATACTCAGTGTATGTGCTTCTCTTGTTTGCCGGTCGACTGCGATTTGATGAGGTGGAAATGACTCTGAAACACCTGACGGTCATAGACAGGCGACACAACTCCCCCCGAACCCCATTCAAGAGCGATGGGCATCGATGCTTTACCATTTTTGTGGCTTATCAACATCACGTAGCTGAACCGAATCGGAGGCGAATTGAAAAGCCTACCCATGACTAAATATAAAATAGTGTAAAAACCATTTGCTGGTATGCCCGGATGATGCCTACGTAGAAATAAATTCAAATATGAATTAGACATAAAAATTTTACATAGTCATAGACAGGTTATTCAATTTGCTTCCTGTCCATCTCGGGTACATGTTGATAAACCACATAAGTAGCGAAACATCGATGTGCATCGATCCAAAAGGGGACTCGGAGTGACTTGTCTCGCCTGTCTATGACTTTCAGGTGTTTTAACGCCCGGCACATTTCCACTGCATTAAATCGCATCCCACTGGCAAGCAGTCAGAGGTCATGCGTTGAGTATGTGTGTCCATATAAGGATATATATCTATATATATATGTGTGTGTGTGTGTGTGTGTGTGTGTGTGTGTGTGTGTGTGTGTGTGTGTGTGTGTGTGTGTGCTCATGTAAAGATAGATATATATGAAATAAATAACAAGAATATCAGGTATCGATGCATTACGGCCGTTTCAAGCGGTTCCTTTTAATCGATCAATGAAAACATTACATCAATTTGAAAGAAAGAAACTACTCTCCTCAGAATCAGATGGTCATATAGATTTCCAACATAAAAGATACGCCATTTTTTAGCGTTTATAGCAAATTTATATCAGTACTAGAAACCAAAATATTTACATTGTTTCTTTATGTCATACTTGTTGCAGAATGAATTCAGAGAGTAATGCATACCTATTTAAGTTTACTATAATTTAGGGAGTAGCAGAGGAAAATAGAGGGGATCAAGATATAGGAATGTTAAATTATTTATTTTTATTTTTATTTAAAAGATTTTATATCGTCTACACCTACGTAGAATTTAAATCCATTGGGAGTTGTCAGCTGTGTTCCAGTTGATGGTGATAAATTAATCGTAAGACATATATGTAGGTATATACATATATATATATAAGTATATATATATATATATATATATATATATATATATATATATATATATATATATATATATATATATATATATATATATATATATATTTATATATATATATATTTATATATATATATATATATATATATATATATATATATATATATATATATATATATATATATATTTATATATATATATATTTATATATATATATATTTATATATATATATATATATATATATATATATATATATATATATATTTATATATATATATATTTATATATATATATATATTTATATATATATATATATTTATATATATATATATATTTATATATATATATATTTATATATATATATATATATATTTATATATATATATATATTTATATATATATATATATTTATATATATATATATATATTTATATATATATATATATATATATTTATATATATATATATATATATATATATATATATATATATATATATATATATATATATATATATATATATATATATATATATATATATACGTATATATGTATATATATATGTATGTATATATGTATCGATATATATATGCATATATATATGTGTATATATATATATATATATATATATATATATATATATATATATATATATATATATATATATATATATATATATATACATATATATATATATATATACATATATATTTATATATATACATATATATTTATATATATACATATATATATATATATATATATATATATATATATATATATATATATATATATATATATATATATATATCGAAAGACGTTTACTAGATTACGAGAAAATATTAATGCGAATAACGTATAAAAGCAATAAACTGTATCAAAATAACGAACAAGATATTTTGTATTTTCTATATATGACATTTAGATGTCTATAGACAGCCCAAACCACATTGTGTTCATAGATATATCTGTTTATAAGGATATATATCTATATATATATGCGTGTGTGTGTGTGTGTGTGTGTGTGTGTGTGTGTGTGTGTGTGTGTGTGTGCGTGTGTGTGTATGCACGTGCATGTGCATGGATGCTATATGTGCATACATACACACAAAAATATCGTTTACTATTTTTATTGTATATTCAAGTTATATTTTTATTGCATTGATCATCAACATTTCGCTTATTCTGTGTAGTTAAGCTGATATAACTTGTAATGTTATTGTATTCTATATAATTGATATTATACGCATCATAACTCGCGTTGGAGCATTTCTGCTGTAAGGTATCTATATTTGGTTTGCTGGATTTGTGAGTAAAAGCTCACTGGTGTATAATACTTTTAAAAGCATGACTAAACATTCGAAATTACAAATATCCACCATTTTGTTTTTCACTTAATTACGACAAACGACCCTACTCGTTTGATAAAAACCACAGCAATTATATAATACTACGAATGAACTGACAGTTCTTTTCCTGTTGTAATTTCTGTGTGTGCCTAAAGCATTGACTTTGAATGAATGAGTTCGTATTTCGTCCGTTGTGTAAGGAATTTAGTTTAAAGAATTACATCTCTTTCATGCATCACTGAAGCAAGCAACAGATTAAATATCATCAGGAGAGTTAAAACGTTAATAGATTTTCAATCATGGAACAAAATGACAAAAGCATGATAAATACTTGCCAATATCCGTAGCTGCTTTAAGGCTACGTGCTGACTGAATCGCTAGCATGCAGTGCAAAATGCTTTGTGGCATTTCTACCGTCTTCACGTTCTGAGTTCTAATTCCACCGAGGTCGACTTTGTTTTTCATCCTTTCGGAGTTGATAAATAAGTGCCAGTTTAGCAATGGGGTCGATGTAATCAGCTTGCCCCATCTCCGAACTTACTGTCCTTGTGCCAAAATTTGAAATCAATATTTGGAGATGCTTTATTGCTTTAAAACTTGGTATTTTTCGAGATTATTAATGTACGACGTTGTCTACACTGCGTTCTCTACGATATATTTGATGCTAGACCTGGTCATTGATGTAATCTATCACATGTTTGACATTACCACTTGCCTCAGACGCTCTTGTTAGAGTTGAATCTGTCGCAATTATTCAAACCAGATCCCTGATCTCGATCTAACAATAACTTCTCATCTCCTTTCTTGTTTCACAAACCTCAACTGGACCTGTGGTTTTCTTGTTTCTAAGCGACTAAAAGTACTTTGACACTTGACATGCGTGTTTCTATGCACCGTGGTGGATCTGGAAGAGGAAAAGAGAAAAGAAATTTGCCAAAGGGTGTATTATGGAGTCGGCTGTATAGCGAAGTTGGAGGCTTTCTGTGCTGTTGTACTGATCCACTGAAGAATTATATATTTTGCGAAGTAGAAGATTAGTGGATTCAGCAACACAAATTTTATTGATACATTTTGGCAAGAAAAAAAACACAAAAGATTCGGCTGCAGTTTAAAAGCGGAGATTACTTGAGAGTTATGAGATGCATGAAATCAGCTTTCGCGATTCACCTTTTAGCTGTGTAAACACCACTTAGTTTTGGAAGTGTTAATTTTGCCAGAAGTTGTGTCTTGCTTTTCGTCTGAACAGCTTGATCAAAGCTGAAATTGAACCACTTGGGGTTTGGGGCTATTGTGTTTTTGTCGTGAGCTGAACGAGGTGAAACATTCCAAAATGAATACTTCGTTCACTCGCCGAGCTAGGGTTTTTTTGGAGCGGGACAGTGGTCAGAAGATGAACATGTATCTCTGCTCTATATAAAACAGGTAAAACTCCAACTAGTCGTCAGACTTGAATAACCATAAGATGTGAGACACAGGGTTGTGTTGTGATATATGTGTATGTTTGTTGGGTAGTTACGATGAAGTAGAGATGGGTACATTTTAGCGTAGATTAGCTTTGTAGGATAGACGGAGACCGATCTCGTTTGGAGTGTTTCAGTATCGATCTGTGATGTGTGGAGATTATGAGATAAGTTAACAAAGAGGATTACAAACGATTTGGCATCAGCATGAGATGAGTGAGAGAGTCACAAAAAGTTGTGAATGTTGCGATGATCGAGAACGATGACTTCGGGAAAATGTGAAGTAAGATATATATACTCCAGTGCAAAGAAGAAGATAAGCTTGAAGAGACGACCGTGGTTCCAGGAATTAGAAGTCTGTTAGATATTGATGATGCATTTAAAGGAAAGAGAGAGAGAGAGAGAGAGAGAGAGAGAGAGAGAGAGAGAGAGATAGAGAGAGAGAGAGAGAGATTTAAAGTAAATGAAAGTCATTATTGTTAATATCCAGATGAGAGAGATGAGTTATAGGCTTTCAGTACGAAATAACAAAAAAGAATCTAGCCTGGACAGTCGAAACAAGTTTGAGAGTGGGGGTGATGGATTTGGGTTTCGGGGGAGAATAGGCATATTACCAATGTATAGTAGAATATATAGTAAAGGCGCATAGCCTAGCGATTGAGGGCATTGCGCTCACACGTAAGATCGCGGTTTCAATTATCGGATCGGACAGTGCGTGGTGTTCTTAAGCAAAACACTTTTCTTTCACATTGCCCCAGTTCACTCAGCAGTAAAATGAGCTCCTGGGCAAGCTGATAAGTTAGACCTGCGATGGACTGGCGTTCCCTCCAGGGCGGAGGAGTGTTGTACTCTCACTAATACGCCATCGAAACTGGATTAAGCTCCGCACTTATTAGTCCAAGAACACGAGATGCATTTAAGTCTATAATAGAACATGTAGCGTACTTGATGCAAGCCTCGTAGAGAAGGAAGTTTAAATTTTTCGCGTTCAAAATATTTAAAACAGTTAAGCGCCAGACATCGTAATTTATTTGTTCAGAAATAACCAAAAGTCTATCTTTATGTCAGAAATTCATATAAAATCTGTAGCTTCCACTTGTTACTATTCCCTCGTCTTTTATATTCTGTATGACATAGGATGTGATTTGAGGAGAATTTGCTTGCTATTTCTAGTATTTCGAGCAATCTTGTAGAGTCTCCTGAATTCGCTCATAAGAGCCCCTCATCGTTATCGCTTTATGTTTTGGGTTAAAATGATTGTTTCCACTTCTAAAGAACCATAACAACATTGTATCTCAATTTTTATTCGAAACATATCATTTTAGTTATCTGTCTTTTATTATTAAGGCTCTCTAGAAAGGCTTCAACGCAGCAACTTTTCAGTTTCCTCTCAGTTTAGGTTTGCGATCATCTGTCAATGTCGAAAATCAATGCTTGTTATTAAAACGTCATCAGGCTATTAAGCAAAACCAGTTATGGTGCACACAACTAATTTATAGTATAAATCTTTATGGAAAAATATCACAGCTCAGTAACTGCGATATGTATTCCAATAAATTATGTATACATAGAGGATACTTACTAACATTCCTTCTTCGCTGCTTTTGATTTTCTTGCAGTTCATGTACAAACACTCTGATCATTAAAAGAACAGAATGTGTAGTCATTAATAATATGTTGAAAAATTAAACACGTTTGCAGAATGTACGTTGATCTTTAACAGTGAAAATCAACCATATTGCATATAAAACTGCATGCTTAAGCCAATCTGCAATATTGCATATGAGATCAGAGTGGTTTCTAATATCTATTTTCCATTAGAACACAAAAGACGGTAATATACAACTAATAACAATATTAATATAAATATTTTCAAGCCTTGATGTTTGTCTTTTATTGGCAATTAAAAAAATTACTTTTATTTTCCTGCTTTGTACTATTATTATAATACATATACACTTTCTTACTCTCAAACCCATTTCCCTACACGTGTCACATTTTCCCACACACACACATATATATATATATACATTCTAC
>NC_142937.1:13993500-14013500 GCF_046866305.1 Octopus bimaculoides
ATACACGCATGCATAGATGAGTACATATATATATCTACATCAAGGAGGCGAACTGGCAGAAACGTTAGCACACTGGGCGAAATGCTTAGCGGTATTTCGTCTGTCTTTATGCTCTGAGTTCAAATTCCGCCGAGGCCGACTTCGCTTTTCATCCCATTCGGTGTCGATAAATTAATTATCAGCTGTGTACAGGGATCGATCTATTCGACTGGCCCCCTCCCCAAAAATTTTGGGCCTTGTGCCTAGAGTAAAAAACAATATATATATATATATATATATATATATATATATATATATATATATATATATATATATATATATATATATATATATATATATATATATATATATATATATATATATATATATATATATATATATATATATATATATATATATATATATATATATATATATATATATATATATATATATATATATATATATATATATATATATATATATATATATATATATATATATATATATATATATATATATATATATAGGCGCAGGAGTGGCTGTGTGGTAAGTAGTTTGCTTCCCAACAACATGGTTCTGGGTTCAGTCCCACTGCGTGGCATCTTGGGAAAGTGCCTACTACTATAGCCTCGGGCCGACCAAAGCCTTGTGAGTGGATTTGGTTGATGGAAACTGAAAGAAGCCCGTCGTATATATGTGTGTGTTTGTGTGTCTGTATTTGTCCCCTCCCCAACATCACTTGACAACCGATGCTGGTATGTTTACGTCCCCGTAACTTAGCGGTTCGGCAAAGAGATGATAGAATAAGTATTAGGCTTACAAAGAATAAGTCCTGGGGTCGATATGCTCGACTAAAGGCGGTGCTCCAACATGGCCGCACTCAAATGATTGAAACAAGCAAAAGTGTAAAGAGTGTATATACATATATGTCTGTATCAGACTCACGTGCAAAAAAGAATGGCCAATTTAAAAAGCAAAAAACCATTTTAATAGTTCAACAAGAGATTAACTGACTGTCAGTTCAATTTTTACACTTCCATCCATCATGAACTCCTACAATGCACATCCATTACAGTTTGAGCATTTATTACATGCTTTGCGAACATTTTCGACGATAAAAGTTTTGCTATTGAGGTGTAAAGCGACTTGTAAATTAACAGTTCCATTTTTGAAGTCAACCATTGCAAATTGAGTCAGGTTTCTCCTTTTAGTAATTATTACTATTTCAGTCAGATTTTTTTTTTTTTTTTTTTTTTTCACTTCGATGATTTTGCTCTGAATCCAGTACCAGACACTCGGGGGACAGCATTTAATATTAAAATCAAAAACATTATTCTTGTTTCTAGCTTTCTTCTATTATAACACTCAACGCTTATTCTCTCATCCTAAATCGCCTCTCTCTTTCTCTCTCTCTCTCTCTCTCTCTCTCTTTTTCTCTCTCTCTCTCTCTCTCTCTCTCTCTCTCTCTCTCTCTCTCTCTCTCTGTGAGTGTTTCTGTATATTACCTTCTCTGTCTTTCTCGATAACTTAAAAATGCATTCACTCCCTCACATTTCCATTCCAGCTTCTATGATTTAACCTCTTGCATTTCTCTTTTTATTGTTTGTATTACTCTCTAATATCTATCTTTCTTTCCTAACTTCCTCTTTGTCTACTCCTTCTCACACCCGTTTCTCTCCTACACTTCCTTTTCCTCTCACACTCTGTCCACACACACTCACACACACACACATACATATATCCAATGCCTTCTGTCTGTTTGCTCCCAAATCTCTCCGCTTTTATTTCTCTTACCCTCAGTCTCTTCCTTTCTCTTTATCAAACTTTCTAATCATATCATGTTTTTATTTGTCTCACTTTCGCCCTTTACATTCTACATTTTCTCTTCCACAACCTGATTCATTCGCTCTTATTATTAACGGAGATTTTCCTCTGATAATCAAAGCTCTTTCGCCATTATACTTTTCATAATTTCCAATGGAGTCATGTCTTCTTTTTTCCTATCTTTCTGGTTCTTTTTTTTATATACATTTTTATCTCCTACCTCTCCTATTCATTCCACCCCATCCTCTGATTTTCCGATCACTTTCCTCCACACAGATTTTTTCCCCGGAAAATAAAAGTTATGGAAATTCACATGAACAACAGACTGCCGATAATCTTAGCCATTTAAACATATCTCTATGGCGGCTGAAACAAAAGTTACCATCAACAGCCGTCCGTGTATTCATGACGGACAATGACAGCCGGAATAATAATTCGATGTATTAGCTCATGATGTTTTAGTTGCCAGCATAGTCCTGACACCAGATCATGATATAGTGTCAAAGTGAGTCCAAAAATGTATGAACGGGATAAAAAAAAATTACTTTTTTTATGTTAGCTGGGAGATATATCTTCCGCGTGAATGATATTTCCTGATGGTAGTCGGAAAATTCTATAGATGTTTTGTCATTATGTGAAGAAAGAACTAATAATAAAAAGGCAAGATATTCTGTGTGAAATATAAATTCTAAAGAACAATATACATCAAACCGTAGTTAACATCACTACAGTGCAAGCTAAGTCTATGAACCACGAAATGTTGCAGCCTGGGTAATAATATTTACTGAGCAGGTTTGAAGTATGCGACACAACGTCTTCATTGTTATTTGGACTCAAAACTTTTAGGAATTACTAGCACGACTACAGAAGCATTCTTCTTGAAATCGTATATCGAAAACCAAAGAAGTGACGGTGCCATTCTTGTAGAAATTTAACTCAACAATGCCAGTGCATAAATGATGCATTAATACCAGTTCTTATAATAGTCAAGAGGGGCATATTAGTATATTTAGTTACAGCTTAAAAGACTTGGTTTTTAAGAGTTAAACATTAGCTTCGATGTCAACTTGGTAATTTTGATTTCTCAACAAAGTCTGTGTAATAGTTCCACTAGAAGGCAATTTAAATATTCCTATTATTGCAGTTGTTTAGTTGCAGATTATCCCTGATGGAGCAGAGGTCTATGAGTGAATTTATTCCAGCTGAGAGCAGCTTATCTATTTTAGAGTTATGAGCAACTACATTATCTAATGTGTCTTTGCTTTACTTTAAAATGGTGGGAAATTCAAGAAAAAAATTTTACAGTTATGTCTTGCAAATTTAATGGCTACTTGTAGGCTAAGCATCCTCATTGGCTCCTTTTACGCAATGTGGTTTACTAAATTTCATTCACAGCTACATGATCAATAGAATAGTCAGAATATAATCCAAAGCGTTATCATCTCTGTAGATAACAAACTACAGATTGTCATGAAATGTTGTTCAAACATGGAACCTCTGTAATAGCTATCTAAGTGATTTTATCTTTATGCTTCACGTCTAGAGGTGTCGCTGGTCATAACGTCCACCCTTCTTGTCAGACGTAGCTTAGAAAGTTGTTAAATCGGTCTTTCTACAACCGGTTTATAAGGTCATTGATTATCTTCTATATTCTATGCATTCTATACCGTCTTTCTTTCACGTTAATTTCGGAAGAGCATGGGATTAAGAAAGTTAATTGTAAATTAACAAGCAGAAAGCATTTGGAAACTATTGCTGTATTTTACCCGAGAAAATTCGTGTTCTTTCATGGAACATTCATAAAAGCATGCAACGACACAAATGGAATCTCCAGCGTCCGGTATATAACCTTAAGAACTCTAAGTAAAACCTTACCGGTATCAAATGGTTGACAACAAAAAAAGAATATTGAAGAAAACTCCATCATTATTGACTTGGAAATTGCGTACAATGTGTCTCAAGAGCGAGTTCGTTTAAGAGTAAGCATGAAATATACAAGTGGTGATATATTATAAAGCTTTAACTTCAAGAGTATCATTAATTCTTGGAAGATAAAAATAGTATGTCATTTGCATCTTTGACGGTGGTATGATCTGGTTACTGAAAGATTTAAATTTATTGGTGAGAGACTAAATAATTCAAATCGTATTTGATATCATCTTTTTTAAAACATATTTTGAAAAGGAAGAGCAATATTCTTAGCTCTTTTAACAGTAAAATTATTGGAGGTGGAAGGAAGTTATTTATCTTCAAATCGAAGAGGTTACTTGAATGATTTCTTCAGTGTGGACGGACTCGAAAGGTACACTAGAGCTAAATATAGGACAGTGAACGGAATCTACCATCCACAAATAGGAACAGCGAAATACTGACGTGCTTCTACACAGCTTCCGTCAAATTTCTATTTCAGGGAAACCAAATCTCCTTTAAATGATATTGCTTGGCTTGAATCTAAAGTAGAAGTTTCTTAACCAATGTATTGCACCTTGAAATTGAATCCCAAACTAAGCAACCTCAGTATGTTGACAACCATGTTTGCCTTCATGTTATCGTTGTACAAAGAGGTTATTCCGTGAAGAAATATATTACCCATTATGAATTGACATGTTGTGTACTTGACCAGTTAACCTAGCTGATAAATTATCTTTGTCTATGACGAGAAACAATTAGCCGCAGGTCATCAGATTCTAATAATTGAATAATTAACTTAAAAGAAAATGCTTCAAACCTTTAGCACATTCTACATCATTATAAACCGGTTAGCCTTCAATTCAGATTGAAACTGAACGGAATAAATTATCTTCTTACATATGTACTATCTATTGTGGATATCTAGTGACTAAAATTCATTCAAAAATATATTAACCAGTATTTCATATCCGAAGAAATTTAACTCTACAACCACTTAAATATTTTAACTTCGGAACACATCTTTCACTTTTTTTTTTTTCATATCCTGAATTAAGAATTTAATTCATGGAAAGTTATTCATCTCTTAGCAAATAATGTGAATTTTATTCAATCCCAATGCGTGACACCTTGGGCAAGAAGTGACTCCCACTATAGCCTTGGGTCGACAAAGGCCCTGTGAGCGGATTTGGTACATGGAAACTGAAAGAAGTCTGTTGTGTGTGTGTGTGTGTGTGTGTGTGTGTGTGTGTGTGTGTCTGTCTGTCTGTCTGTCTGTCTGTGTCTGTGTGTGGGTGTCTGTGTGTGTGTGTCTGTGTGTTTGTGTTTGTCTCCCGCACCATCGCTTGACAACCGACGCAGTTGAGTTTACGTCCCCGTAACATAGCGGTTCGGCAAATGAGACCGATAGAATGTGTACTAGGCTTACAAAGGATAAGTCATCTGGTCGATTTGTTTGACTAAAGGCAGTGCTCTAGCGTGGCCGCAGTCAAATGACTGAAACAAATAAGAGTATATATATATATATATATATATATATATATATAGTTTTGCTATGTTCTGTTAAGAACATGGTAGAGTACAGTATAAAGCTCGTCTACCTTCAGATTTCACCATGCTATCCGGTAGTAGAATATCATACGTTCTTCCAGGTTTACGTTTGGGCATTGTTGTTTGTGAATAGATACTTAAAAAAAGTTGGAGTCACCAAGGAGTACGGTTGGACATTTTTATTTTCAATCACTACAATTATTTCTACACAACGTAGTTCTCCAGGTGTGCAGGTACTTTATTATGCAACCGTTTCCCTGGATTATAAGGTCTAGTTGTGAATCCTCAGGCGATATGTAAATATTGCTTCCGTAAGATCGATTTCTCGGCTTCAAGAACCTCCTCTCGGTCTGTCGTGGCCTGAATTTAGTAGTTGTGACCTACGTCGGTTGGTGGACCCTGACAACTCTACTATTGCGGTGGAATGGGCCCGAAATAAATAGCAAGGTACTTTTCCACCTGAATGGATAGCGAAGCCGGCATTCAGACACAGAGTACAGCAGTACCTACAGTACACAAGCGTTTACTTTAAATGGCGTTCTACTCCAAGGTAAGTTTTCCGCAAATCCTAAACAACTGTTTTGCCAGTATGTAGTTTCTCTGTTTTCTTGCTATGACGTATTGACTCTTTCTTACGTATGGTAATATTTTTTACACAGTTAAATTGTTCCTTTTACAGAAATAGTACGGCTAAACATCTCTTTCTTTTCTTTTGCCTGATCTCTTTTAATTGTCTATGTTGTAACAATGGCTTCTTTTATTTTATATACTGTATTTGATGGCATTCAAAACAAATTTAACTCTAAATCACGTCCTTTAATGCACTTAATCTTTTTCCCCGAATTTGCGCTGATGAAATTGGGGTGCATCTGATACGCCCAGGCGTCTTTTATGTCGGTAAATATTATATTGAGCAACAAATTCAATATTTTAGTACATATGTTTTCTTCATCACCGTATTTTCTTTCCTTGCAGGCGCGTATGTCTGTATGATGTTGATTTTGAAAGATTTTCCTTGTAGCTTCATTTTTCCCGAAATTGCCCTGTATCCAATTAGTATCCAATTAAAACCTACATGCAAACATCACCAGCGAAAGCACTGCCCTGAAGGGAAAAAAAAAGAAAGGAATGAATTTCTAGAAGAGAAGGTGAAAAAAGAAATACAAGAATAAAAATTAAGACATGTATAACACCCTAGAGATATGCTCTGAATGTATAAAACAAAAACTAAATGCCTGCATGATCAATGTCAAGAACCAATTTAAGTCCAAATAACTGTAACCAAAAGTAAATGGGATTACACGCGACAATGCATGAGTACACCGTAGTGTTGATAATAAGTACGAAACCATACTGTTTGATCATGTACAATTTGGCCATTTTATTTAAAAGAAATGATAAGGCGGTAAGTTGGCAGAATCGTTAGCGTGCCGGACGAAATGCTTAGCGGTATTTCGCCCGTCGCTACGTTCTGAGTTCAAATTCTGCCGAGGTCGACTTTGCCTTTCATCCTTTCGGGATTGGTGAATTAAGTATCAGTAAAGTACTGGAGTCGATGTAAAGTACTGGAGTTCTCTCCTCACAAATTTCAGGCTCTGTGCCTATAGTAGAAAGGATTATATTTAGTAGGGGGGTGGATACTTAAAAGACGTGTGCGATGCTGAGAACATACAACATAGTCTCAATTTGGAATCTGCTGACTGAATCAGAATCTATTGAACAAAAAAGAAAAGTAGAAAGAGAAATAATACGATGAACGACAGAATGACAACGGTACAGATGACATACCAGCAGAAGCATCAACATTGTTAAATAACCACAGCATAAATCTAAAAACAGACTTATGCAGTGTATTGTGTAGTAGTGTACAAATTCCGATGAACATGAATAAATTATCTTTACTCCATTCACAAAGAAAGCTAAATCTCGTGACTGCACAGTGTTTAGAATGTGCCTAATAGGTCACGTGACTCAGCAACAAGCGCAGAAATAATCCAATAAAGAATTACATCATGAATAAATGAATAATGAAACCTTAAAGCATAAACGGGAACTCGAGAAGTAATATTTAACTTAAGAACCCTAGATGAAACTGTACACATAAATCAAGATTTTTACATGGTATTTGTATAGAGCACGAAGGCATTAGACGAAATAAAACATGCAAAGGTAATTATCGTGTAGAAGAATATAGGATTAAGTTATCCAAATAATAGCAATAGTGTACTAGGAGTAATAGTGATAAGAACTGAAAGAGGAGAGCACTTAGAATTTAAAATTAAGAAATGAGTCAAGTAAAATAGTGTATTTAACCTAGAGACTGAGAATGCATGATATGACAGAGCGGCAATAAGTGATATGAACATCAGCACCCTTAGATATGCAGACGATACTAACTTATTAACGGTCAGTAGAGGTGACCTACAAAACCATGTAGCAATTAAATGACGAAGAAATGTCCCCTGAGAAAGGAATGCATGCAAATAAAACAAAATCAATAGCAATCAGGGAGAAACAACACTCGTCCAAAATAATTATTACAATTGAAGAAAAACTAATGGAACAGTGAAAATATCTAATGAAGGTTTTTCATTCGCATTTATATTCACTATAATCTCGGTAACATTTGTCATAAAAACAAGAAAGATAGAAATAGAAAGGAAAATTGAGAAATGTCGAATGTAGCACAATTGTGTCGATTTTATTTATTTACTTATTTTCGCTTTTTTTTTCTTCAATCATTATCCGTCTGATTTGTTGCTCATGCATTTGTTACTCGAAATGTAAATCTGCCTATTAGCATGCAATGCAAAAAAAAGAAACAGAAATTGCACTCAAGTGAATGAAGCTTAAGCCAGTTTCCCGTTATATTTTAGGTTTTATAAATGACTTTTAACCATGAGCGCTTAGTAATTAGATACGCTGCTGATAAGGACAAAAACTAAATTGAAAATATATTTTACGGGTTTTAAACACCAATTGCTTAATTCAACTTATGCTGAAAAGGCTTACGTTAACTTTAGAATTTTTACCTAACTGTATCCTATACCTTAGGACTTATAATTAATCCTGAGTTTAATTATGGTATAATATGCAGAATAAGTGGGAGACTGGCTTTGTAAATGTGCTTCAGTTCAAATGGGAAGAGGAACTGACTTTTTATTATGATCAATGCACGTTGCTACCAAGACATGAGATATCCTGTTCCGCTTCAAGAGAAAGGTTACTCGAATGAGTGGCACAAAACCATACAAAACCATACAAAGCAGGCGTGTTTCCTCCTTTCTACCTTTTCTACTGTGTCTAAAGTGACCTCTGCTTCTCAGAGTTGCCTGGTCATGTGCCTTCTCTATGTCCTTCATCCAGCCATTTACATTTTACAACCGTTCTCTCATCTCTTATGTTGCGTGCAGCCCCTTCGCTAAATACTACTACTAATCTCCATCCGGGACATCGGCCCTCTCGAATCTACTTCCTGATCGTGTCTTTCATGCACAAGTTGACTTGTCAAAATTTAAATGGGATATTAACGCCAAGAATAGCATCGGTCTTCGAGGACGAACAAAGGTCAGACGAAATACTCCTTCCCTCGGGCTCACCAACTAAAACGATACCGTGAAAGAACATCATTCAAAGAATACAGCAATATTTAACTGAAAAAAATTTAATATTCGTGTCTGCTTGTTTGCATATTACGTACATCGGAATATTTTTTATTGCGTAATATATTATAATACGTTGGAATGAAAATACTGCCAAAAATCAATGTGGAGCTTCGGGAGCATGACCCTTGATAGAAGCCGATGAATTAAAGACCTAAAAAAAGCATATTAATGTTCATACTTATGGATAACAAAAGCAATATTTTGTGTAGAAAGATTATATATAGTATGAAAACCTCATTTTATGTTTTAAAAAGATTTTTGATAATGTATTTATTTATTAAGAACTTTGCTTTGAAATATATAACAGCTAATTTTTCTTCTTTTTTTTTTTTGAGGTTTGCTATTATATTGATTTCAAATTTTGATTGACATAAGGACAGTAAGTTTGGGAAGGAGGATAAGTCGATTAAATCGACCCCAGTGCTCAACTGGTACTTATTTTATCAACCTCGAAAGGATGAAAGGTAAAATCGACCCCGGTGACATTTGAATCCAGAACGTAATGACAGACGAAATGCCGCTAAGCATTTTGTCCGGCGTGCTAACGATTCTACTATTTAAAGGTTTGATACAATATTGGTGGCAGAGCTAGAATAAACTTTAAAATATTTCTACGAGGCACAAAAGTTTATAAGATCGGGACTAGTTCTAGTAATGGTTATCCTCGGCAGTGTCAATCAAAAATGGTACGAAACTATCCCTGATTCAAATTGATAAGAAGCCAGTATCATTCCAAAACGATTTCGAAGTGTATTCGTTGTGACAGCTGGAATGAAACATGATTTGGTCTTCTGTCTAGAGATACAAGTAGAAACTGAGGAATAGAAATCCCTAAAAACATTTTGTCAGGTTGTCTACTTATTCTGATATCCATTGCCTCTAAAAGGCACAACAAAAAAACACAATTGCTTTGAAAAGGAAACGTCGATTCAAAGTCTCTCAGTATTAGACGAATACCTTTTTTATCCGTTCTGAAGATATTGGCTTCAAATTTTGGCACAAGCTGATTACATGGACCCCAATGATCAAAAATAACGATTCGAGAGGATGAAAGGTAAAGTCGACAGCTGAGAAATTTAAACGTAAAGACGGACGAAATGCCGCTAAGCATTTCGCCAGCTCGCTGCCTTATCTCTCCAGAAGATATTAAATGCAAGATCTACATCATAGCTGTGCTGCAGTCATTATTCGTTTTTTTTTGTTTGTTTTTTTTGTTTTATGGTGGTAGACTGGAAGAATCGTTAGTGCATCAGAGAAATATGTTTAGCAGCATTTCTTTCGATTCCTTATATTCTGAGCTCAAATCCCGCTTATGTCAACTTTGGTTTTCATCATTTCGGGGTCGATAAATCACCGCACCAGTCAAGTTCTGTAGGAGATGTATCGACTAATATTACCTCCCCTAATATTATTGGTTTTGTGCTAAAATCTGAAATCATTATCATTGTTTCATCTAGTGTTATTTTTCATTTTAATATATTCTATATCCTATCGGTGCAAGTTATTACAATGCACAATATTTGCATTTTTAAGAACTTTTAGTCATAAATACAATTCAGCTAAATTTTAAATGTTAACAATTAACTTGCAGGTGTTTTCGGCTTTTATTGTGGTTATACATTTTAAAACTTTTCAACATTTCCAGAAGTTGAGCGTGATAAACTCTATTTCATACATTTCGCTGTGCTTCTGTTGCCTGAAGCAGTCATGAAAAATTGGATGCAAAAACAAGACATGTTCAACTGAATCTAGTTAACTCGGAATAGTTTTAATACAAGACTAGCAGCAACAAATAATTATGCTCAAATGTTGCATTAATCAAGGGAAAAGATAACCAGGAAAATGTAAACTGATAATAATTAATAATAGATAACGAAAGAATCATTTCTTTTCACCAGGCAAAAGGCAATGTTTGTACAACTGAAGTCAAAGTAGAGCGGAGTCGATTGAAATGACTTCGGTTTAATACTGGTTTCTGTTTTATCGACATGAAAGGCATACAAGATAAAGTGGAAGCCGGTGAGACTCCAACGCGTAATGTAAAAGGTTGATACGAAATATTATAATGTAATTAATCAAAGGAATAGCTACGTGATTAAAACGTAAACTTCGGGTCAACAATCATGTAGTTTCTATTCTAAAGCAAATGTATTCTTAAAGTCCAGTCGGCCTATGCCTTGAGAATGAAATTGCGCCAAGAGAATTTGTGTATTAATCCAAAAAATGAACTTGCTCATTGTTGTGATATTTAATTCATTATTCTGTTAGACCACCATCTACCCTTGGGTCCAGAAACATACTAGAAACATATAAAAAAAAATCTTTCATACGCTGGAAAAATCAACTCCCATTCTCAAAATACATTCTGTCTGAACAAAATATATTGTCTCATAAGATATTCTGCAAAATGCTTTCCTAGATAATTAGATATATTTACCTAGTAGCACAACACGATACGGTTGGCGGTGCAGAAACCTTCAATCACACTTTTACATTGAGGTCACTTTATCAATTCACATTTTACAACCTTATTCTATTAACATTTCAAGAAGCAATAAGCAATTCATTTCCCAAACGTACTAAGTAAATTTACAAAACGCTGTCTTAAATAGTTATTCCAGCAAACATTCTTAAAACCAAAGTGGTTTATCATTAAACCAGCACAAATACTTGACTGGAGTGTATTATATCGAATTGGAAAGGATTTTCCCTCAGAGGGTAAAGGGATGAAACTAAATACCACAAGTTTCTGTTTTTGGCATTGCACCTATTCTGCCAATTCTCCACTCCGCTTTTCATATACAAAAGATTTTTTACACAAAATTTTAACATCAATTTATTTCTTCAAAAACAAGCAGGATGGTAGATTCAAGCTGTTACCCAGTTTAGCACCACTACTTTGTTTGTGGGGACTCCACTCTTTCGCAAGCCTTTTGCAGGACTTCGAACGCAGAATACATACACGAGCTATCATTTCTTTCTATATTTCCATACCTGTTTTGCAGGCCTTACGAAAACCGCTCATGGGTGCTGATCTTCTGCCTCTCTCCAAGCCATAAAAATTAGTAGTACTGCTTACAGTTGAAACGAACATGTTAATTAGTCCTTTAAATATAGTAAATAATTATCAAATTATTTTTTTCAGTTGGCAAACACGAGTGTCAAAATTAATGTTTAAAAATTATTTTTATTTTTGTTGTATTTCTTTGCCTGTATTTCTTTGTCGTTGCTAAAATACCTTAAATTATAGGTCTACTCGGAGAGTTAACCTAGGGCTATAAGAAAAGTCTAGAACTGCAACAACAATAATTGGCTCCTCAAAACAGAAGAACAGAGCTTCGAATTGGTAAACTAGTAAAATCAAAGTTTTAAATGATATTGTATTTGCTGTTGCTGTCGTTGTTGCGGTGGTTGTTATTGTTGTTAAGTTCCACAGCAAGCCCTATTTGGAAGATTTATGATGAAAGGCTCTCCAGCCATGACCAGTCCGCGATTGTTGTTTGTAACGCTGTATTGCCACATTTCCCATGCCTTGTTTCAAACAGTATAGAGTGAGAGTGTTTTCATTGTTATTTCTAGCCTATTGAGACATCACAAAAAGAACTAAGAAAGATCTGGTAAAGAAAAATTTGAACGTTTCCAACAGACCATTTCATAGAGGTAATCTTAGAGATTTCCTCTCACTCATCAACTTAATATACTAACCAGCATACGATCCCAGTGATGGTTAACAACCTGCTAAAAATAGCAGCCTAATCTCTCTCTCTCGATCATAAATAGTGAAATATCATAAATAACAAGGGCCGTTGTGGTGGTTTAAATCAAAATTAACCGTCATAGAGCAAATTCAAAGACATTGCGTCCGTGACAATGCCGTCCTTGTACGGCTAAGTCTATGCCTGCATTTCCAATGTATTCTTTTCTTATTTAAAAATCAATATTTTGCTCCAGTGGGATTTAGAGAGTGATCTGGGAGAGATTTGGTTACAATTTCTAGCAGGTCAGATGATTATGAAGCAAATCCTTCATAATGTAGATAAACACACACACACACACACACATACACACACACACACACACACACACACACACACATACGCACATACACACATATATATACACACACATATATACACACAAAGAAAAATAGAGATAAATTCATTTATATGCGTGCAAACCTCTATACATTAGTATATATACATGTATATATATATATATAAATTATATATATACATGTGTGTTCGCGTGCGTGTGTTGATGTATATGTGTGTGAATATGTATGTATGAATGTATGTATGTGTGTGTTAATATATGAAAAGGTGACTGTCGGAGGTACCTTTCTTGTTTTGGAGGTACCTTTCTTACAAGCATAATTTGCTCCCTTCCTATCCTGTTTGGTATTTTAAAATATTGTTTAAATATACATATATAACACTCTCTAATATCCGAAAATATTTTGTTAGCGATACCGTAAAATAAGACGTAAATTCCCAGAGAAAAGATTCTACAACACGGTTTCAAATCCCAGATCAAGCTATTTCCCTTTATGCTGAGCAAAATTCCTGAGCCCAAAAAAAAATAGGTATAGATTTCAGAATTTCCGTCCAATTTAAGTATCAGAATTGTAACCGATCGATTTCGGGATTCTCTTGTAAAAGCCTCTTTTGTAAAACTTCCAAACTATATTGATTATTTCTATAAACTTTTCATCCAAACTTATTTCCTTAAGACTTTGCTCTGTTTACCAATATTATTTCCTGGAGTCTTCAAAGGATAAAAAAGAAGATATGCAATCTAACTCAACAATTTTTCTTCCTTTATTTCTTACGTTCTCTGGGCAATTTTTACCCTTTTCCTCTCCATCTTTCTCACCCTCTCATCATTCTCTCGCTCTCACACACGTTTATTCATTCACAGATATTTATTTTTCTTCCTTAAAATTATTTTTCCCTTTCCTTATTTCAACATTGGATTCATTCTGTAACCCACTGTCAACCTTTTATTCCTTACGACTGCCTTTTATTTCTTTACCTTTCTCATTTTCGCTCTTCATCTTTCTTCACATTTTTTTTTTTTTTACTTTACTTATTAATTTATTTATTTATTTTTGCCGATAAATCACCGATTTTTCTTAAAGTATCTTTGATGCAACCCTTATTTTATTTAATGTTTTTTTTTCTATAATTCAACAATCTTTTACTATTTCATAGAAATCAATAGATAAATTAATAGTGCCATTGCTCTCATAACGTTTCCTAGGATGAAACTTATTTCAACTTCCTCCACAATTCCAAAATAAACTTTCGTAAAGGAGAGCTATTGCGTATTCAAATTTCATTCAGAGTAGTAGTAGTAGTAGTAGTAGTAGTAGTAGTAGTAGTAGTAGCTGCAGCGGCAGCAACAATAGTAGCAGTAGTGATAGTGGTAATCTTTTTTTAGGACTATTGATTTCTCATAATACCAATAATAATAATAACAATAATGATAATGATAATTGCGAAAAATAAATAAAAAGCTTAATGAATTAATTCGCTTCCCTGAACAGAAATCATTACAAATTATTCCGAAATCTGTCGAATTCAGGAAAATCAAACTAACACTGTCAGTCTTTTTAATGTGTGAAAAAAATTAACCTGAATGTATTGGGACGAAAAAGTACAGATGGAGATCATAAAACGAAGCCAAAATTGAAGTACGTTTTAAAACAAATCGCAAAGCTGAAGATCTTCCGGTCGTTTCACGTGTTAACCTTAATTGGGAAGAGAGAAGTCTTTTAATTTGGGGTCAAAAGAAAGGATAAGAAACGAAAAGCAATGCTTTGTTTTGTCCTCGGCAATTTTTACAATATGTGTAAGCATGGCATTCGCTGAAATGACAGCATGGTGAAAGGATCTCATAAGAATTTAGTAAACGTTTGCTTACCCACAAAAACAGACTTAAGAAATGAAAAAAATTGATCAGGAAATATAACCTGGGTGGAATCATGTTACAAGAGACACTTACCAGGACGCATGCGCCGTCAGTTGCCGGCTACTGCTACTGTGAATGTCACGTCGCTTTGAGCTGCGTGAATAAGAGCAATAAAAGAGACTGGCTACAGTAAGACTTCTTTTTGTTTGTTTTTTTAGTTCGGTGGGGATTTATTGTTGTGTTATTTTTAATAGATACCTGCTGAACTCTAAACATTTTTGTCTGCCTGTGGTGAGTCTGGTTGTACTCACTTTTTAGTGAGTTAAAATTTTTTTGGTGTGAGTATCTCGCCACCAAAATATTGTTCCTGTGCTGTAATTCTGGCCTTGGAGTACCTAGTTTGCTGTAGTTCCTGCTTCGGAGTGCCTGGTTTGCTGTTGCTATCGATTTCCAGCTGTAAAGTCACTTTGAACTGAGAGCATTATATCATAACTAAGAAAACCGTTTTCATCAGATGACCGCATAGATCTCAAGCATAAAGTACATGTCTGAACAAACAAGAGCGAATTTATCCAGTGAGTTGGATCGTGCCATCAGCATACACTACATGAATATCGGATGGAAAAACTTCTATGTAGAGTTTGATACTCACCTAATACTGTCTGAGTGTGCAAATAAGTTCGTCCTAACAAGTTGCCTCAATTTAAGTACCTAATTCAAAAGAATCTAAATAACATCTTAGACAGACAGACAGACAGACAGATAAATAGATAGATAGATAGATAGATAGATAGATAGATAGATAGATAGAGAGACATACAGACAGACAGACATAGATAGATAGATAGATAGATAGACAGACAGACAGACAGACAGGCAGATAAATAGATAGATAGATAGATAGATAGATAGATAGATAGAGAGACAGACAGACAGACAGACAGACATAGATAGATAGATAGATAGATAGATAGATAGATAGATAGATAGATAGACGGACAGACAGACAGACAGACAGATAGATAGATAGATATTTCAATCTTAAGAAAGTGCAAGAGGGTTGAAAACAAAGCGACAAGACGTTCTGAGTTAAGAGAGTTCTCACTGTTTGCAAATACGAGGGAGTGCTGAAAAGTTCCTGGCTTTGGGTGAAAAAGAAAATACAAGAGGGTCAGTTAATTATGATTTTATTCAACATATTCCCTTCTCAGATTCACACACTTATTGCAGCGGTCTTTCAGTTTTCCTAAGCCCTGTAAAAGAACTCGGCAAGTTGGGCCTCCAACCAGGCCTTTCGTGACACCCTTGAAGCTAGAAACTTTTTAGCACACCCTTGTATGCGGTTAAGTTGGTATGTATCCATGTTTGTATGTATAGTTATGCCAATTCCTTTGACAATTCATTTGAATTTTGAACTATATCTAAATTTTAATGCGTTTAATTTAATGCTTATCATTTCACCTACTTCCTATTTTTATAATTTCGTGTGTACATTCCAAGTCTTGTGGTCCTTTGTAACACGCTATAAGCGGACTTTTTAATCAAACAGAATTTAAAGATTCTTTCTTCATCATCTTCTCATTACTACTACTACTACTACTACTACTACTACTACAACTGCTGCTGTTGTTGCTACTGTGGCTGTTGTTGCTGCTGCTGCTTCTGCTGATGCGGCTACTAATACTCCTACTACTACTAATATTAATACTATTTTTGTTTTTATACGTTATCGCGAAATAAATCCCTTCGGAGACCCCCAAAAGAATTTTTTTAGCAGAGAGGAAGATATACTATGGTTACTGGGTTGAATTCCAAACATTCTAGTACAGCTATTCACACACATGGATTGATTTTGGCAACAACAAAAACATTTTTGTCTGCTCCCAGACAAATGGTGGTGTACTAAACTACATCGAGTACGCTGATTCCGAATTTGAACTCAGAATTGTTGTGGCACGTCAGGATTTTGAGCTATGCGCATAATTATATATTGATATTATATTAGTATCAGGAATAGTTAAGTTCAAGGTAAATAATTATTATAATAGTATATTAGTACGGTATATAGTAAATTTATGTTCAAGGCAAATAGTATTATAATATAATGGTACATAGTATACTTACGTTAAGGAAATACTCACTTTATTTTCGATATACTCATCTTAGAAATGTTTGAGACACTTGCTCCTACACTTATGCATTGCGCTGGTCTCCTGTTGTAGGAACCAGCAGTGGTCACCCATCGTCTGTGGATTGAACTGGCCTTCATACCTCGTTTCCATCTCAAATATGTTCTGGTGGAACCTCTCACCATGCTCATCACTAAGGGCGCCAAGATTCGTTCGAAAAAAATCCAGATAAGAATGCAAGAAGTGGATTTTAATGAGATATTCGGCATCCCATTCTTTCAAGCGCTTGTTAGCATGTTGTTTATTAAATCAGCATAGTTTTCAGCTCTATGATTTCTAAAAAAAAGTTCTGTACAATGAATGAATCCCATGCCGTCATCTCAGTGGAGATCCATAACTGAGAGGTGCTCCTACAGTACACAAAGACATTCTAACTTGCATCCGGAAAAGTGCTATTCACAAAAACCTTCCATGTTCTGACCTACATGTACTCTATCTGCTTTTTTTACTATTACGATGATATTTATTTTATGTTGTTGGCTTGGTTCATGTCATCTTTACTCAGATATCTCTGGCACATTTCACACTCTTCTTCCTTTCACCCTTGTTGTGAACGACACCAAGCCCTTCTGATTACCTCCTTTCTTATGTCTTTCCCAGAGATGTTGGCTTGCAATGTTTGAAGACGAACATTTAACAGAATTAATCTCACCAGCTCCGCGGGAAGGTCTGAGGAGGCTGCTGAGGCTCTCCCTTTCTCCTAACCCAGCAATTTCAACTAAAGCATTACTTTTCAAGAAGATATGTATCTGAATAACTTATTAACTTTGTTATTCTGGACTCTTACGTCAAACATTATACGCTAATATACATTCACACTGTAATTCTTTTTTCTCTTATCGCTACATCGGTACATACAGTGAATTCCACATTTTCCTGATGTAATAGTAAAACGAAAACATTTTGGGAATAGCGTCTCATACTTAGCAAATGATTGAAAATATTATTTGTTAATACATAATTTTGTTTTGCTCCCATCGCAATATTGATTTTAGTAAACGTTGTAATTCTTTCTCTATTAAATATATTAACACTAACTCGGCTACTAAAATATAGATTCCATTGTCTGTAAGAAGTTTCAAAATGCTTGTCGAGCAAAATATGATTGATTATATTTACAGTTACAACACGAGAGAGATTGTCTAACAATCTAGAACTCATCATACTCAAACAGAAAAACTTTAAAAATATGTTGTGGATATTACAATTTAACGTCTATATTTATAGAACTCCCAGCTACATAGAGATGAAACGAGTAGAACTCTCGACTGAAAATGAGAAAAAGCGAGTAATGATATCTCTGTCATATAAATATGGTTATCTCCTCACAAAACAAGCTCCAGGTAGGGAAGTAGATAAATTATTCACGTACGATGTTTAGGGAATTAAATTTTCTCATCTGTTACAGATGCAAACAATAACTATCTCAAAAATAGTCAGTGAATTTGTTTTAACAAAAATAATGTTAACTGGCAAGAAATAAAGGAAATTATTTTTTAAGAGAATACAATTCTTTTATATATCAAGTATCCGTTCATCAAAGCCTCAACACCTGACGTTTGTTTTTCCATGTTCTTCAGAAGAGAATCAATCCAGGTAAATTAAGGATCCACTAGTCCCATTCCAACACACCTCAACGAAACATTACGATACTGGTGGTAGTTGCACTATGATCAGCTTATAAGATCCACTTCAAGATTAAGCAACTACTTTTGCACCCTAACAACATCCGTCATCAATACTAACAAAGTTACTATATATAAAAGCCGCTTCTTCACATCTTAATGTGATCGAAGTACTCTAAATGCAGTTCTTGTCGCTGTCGTTATTGATTTTGTTGTTGCTTAAACCACAGGTTAACCTGATTGAACAAACTTCTGATGAACGGCATACTAGCATCGACCAACCGACCTTTCACTCTGACGAAACGTACCCAAGCCCACATTATCGAGAGTCCGTCTTTCATTCAAATTGCTTGGGTGTGATAATATAATCAGGAGAACGGTCTGAGATTAGTCTGTGATATTAAGTTACAGTTGTATATCTTTTCATAATTTTGAACATTGTGAGAGCCAATTTGTTCTTCATCCTTCCTATGACAATGTATATATAAATAAATACACACACACACATACACATATATTATTGTGTCTGGGAAGAGACATTCTCTTTTACTGATTTATTACTTAACACACTCGTCGGTTCGATTTCTGCTCATTTACTTATTTATTCTTTCTAAAATGGTCCTTGTGTCTTGCAACCTCTTCAATAGTCATTGACTCTAACAATCTATATATATATGCTCGAGACGTTAAAGACTTTCTCTATTCCCGAGCGTTATACTAATACATCCATTTGTTGTTTACACCACCTGTCTTCGTCTGTTGCTTTTTTCGTGAATTCTCCCATATATATGTATGTATATGTGTGTGTGTGTGTATATATATAAATATATATATATATATTAGAGTCAACGACTGTTGAAGAGGATGCAAGACACAAAGAAAATTTTAGAGAAAATATATTAGTAAATGAGTGGAAATTGAACCCGTGAGTGTGTTAATGTAATAAGGCACTAAAATGGAATATCTATCCCCAGACAAATAAAATATGATCCAAAACACGAATTCACAAAAAGAATCTTGCGAACCAAATACTAAAACAAAATATGTATATACATATATGTGTGTGTGTGTGTGTGTGTGTGTGTGTGTGTGTGTAAATATGCATATTTATATACATATATATGTACATATATGCATATATAGATTTATATATATATATCCAAAGCAAACGTGTGTGTGTGTGTCTGTGCGTGGTTCTCAGCTCTTATTTTGTTTTTTGTTTTTTGCTTGTGTTTTTGTCTAGATTTCTTGCCAGTAGGGAAAGAGCCAGTTTCTAGCCTAGATTCAGGGATCCTTCATTAGAATTTTTAAACAAGTTCAAACAAGGCATTTGTGCATGTTTGTGG
>NC_142937.1:14016000-14023500 GCF_046866305.1 Octopus bimaculoides
GCAATTCGCCTCCTTGTTGTCTTAATCTGCAATCAGAAGTAAATTTACAACAAAAAAATTAACACGAAATTAACACGAAAATACGTTTTTCCCTTCTTGGTTTTCATTTTTTTTCCTCACAAACATTGCTGCTGCTGCTGCTGCTGCTGCTGGTGGTCGTCGTCGTTGTGGCGGTGGTGGCGGCGCTGGTGGCGCTGTTGTTGCTGATGTTTTTAAGTTAAAATTCAACGTTCATCAAGCAAGCCTTTGATCAAAGACAAGCAAACCGTAGTAACGTCGGTTTTTCCTTTTCTGCTTTGTATTTTTTTTTTTTTCAGTCGGTAGGCTTGCATATCGAAAGTATTCATCCCCTTTTTTAAGGCACTAGAGCTATAATTTCGAATTCCCCCCACACACACACACACACACTTTTCTTAAGACACTAGGATATAATTCAGAGATGATTTAGCTCTTATTTCTTACGGAGTGAGTGACAGTATTGCTGCTCCTCCGTTGCTTGGTTGTATTTGTTCTGTCGCAAATCCACCCAGTTCAAGCAAACACATTTAGCTAAAGACATTGTAAGTTCAACCTTTCTGTCTTAATTTCAGGAACAGTACAATATCTATCAGATAACAACGTCCACTGAGCCCTATATGGTGTGAAGGGAATTTAACAGCAATTTTTGGCAGATTCCCTCCCTTGTCTTTTTTTCTTTCTTTTTTTTTTTTGTACACGTCTCATTTATAAGACGAGTCTCTCCTTAGTGTTTATGCTTCGTGGATAATGCCTTAATAATACGAGAACATGTCCGAGGTTGTATTCTTTGTTTTCTGGAATAACTACAATACTATTCATAGCTTGATATTAGATTTTCTTCATCCTTTCGAGGATGAAGAAAAGTAAGTACCAGTTGAACGCTGGTGTCGATATAATCCACTCGGCCCCACCCCGAAATTGCAAGCCTTAGGAAGCACTTTAGCTAAAGACATTGTTAGTACAACTATTCTGGTTGTATGTATGTATGTATGTATGTATGTATGTATGTATGTATAAACATCTTCCACGCTACAATTGTGTGTGTATATATATATATATATATATATATATATATATATATATATATATATATCCTGTGTACTCAGTTGAGGTTGTATTGAATTAAAAACAGCCATATATATAGCATACTTAATGTATGCACATTCTCGCTAGGCTACTTTTTGCAGTATTTGTCTGAGAAAGTATCTTCATGACTCGTCGCAGTTTGTCCAAGTTCGCAAAATAATATTTGTCTCAAATTCTCGCCCAAGGCCAGCAACTTTGAGGCAGGGTAAATCGATTACATCGACCACACTGCTCAAATTGGTACGTATTTTATCGACCCTGAAAGGATGAAAGGCAAAATTTGAACTCAGAACGTAAAGATGGATAAAGTGCTGTAAAAACATTTTTCCAACATGCTAACGAAGACCCCAGCTCGCCGCTTTATTCGTACAACAATATTGATAATCTCTTTCATCTACTTGCCATAAGATTCAGTACCTCATGGACCAACGTGTCGCAGAATGAAGATAAGATGATTTTGTTCGTTGTATTATAACTGGCTGTTCTCTTAGAATTCGTAGTTTCTTGGGCCTTCAACTGTGGTTGTTGATTCTTCAGTTCTTCACCAATGTTCTTTTTCCAATTCCTTTCACCACGAATCAATCAAGTGACTTTTGCATCCACATACAGCAGTTGAACACTCTGCTCTGCGCTGTTAGTCTAATCGCTTAACGTTCTTCCTCACACCGATGTAAGACTTTAGAATAACTCTGGAGTTCTGTGCTTCATCAGGACTTGCATATCAATGAAGAACCCATCCTAATTGCATGTGGCCTTCACAAGTGATGACATGCCTAAGGTGAACATCACCAAGGCCGAACACTTACACCCATAGATTGTCTCCTATTACCCGACCACATAGTGTTCCAAATACTGGTCATTGCTTCCTTAAACTATTCTTATGAAGGCACAAGAAAACACTTCGATTTTAAAAGAAAAGGAAGCATGTTACTTCCTGTTTCTTTCTATGTTGAAATTCTTGGGGAAAGATGCACTGCTCTTTGTAACATACCTTAACCGTCTTTTTTTTTACCTTTACAAAACTTAACGTTGGCTTGGAAAACTAGCAAAACTCTCGTTATTACCTTTGTATCTAAATTTTATATCTCTTTTACGTGTTATAATACTAGAACCTACGTTTATGCATCCGTTTTTTTTTTGTTTTTTTTTGGAATTCTCATGTTTATCTGTGCGTTTTTATGTAAAAATTCCAGTTTCCTTATTTAAATGTCGTTTATATTTTTCTCTGTCTTATTTTAAGTCTGTGTAATTATTCTCAAACTTTCTTTATTTTTTTTTTTTTTTTCAGGAGATGGTAGAATAGATGCTACTTCGCTTATGGCTAGCATCTTTCAATGTAACTGCTGAAGAAAAAGGAGCCATGCTGAAAAATGACTAAACAAATGTTTACAAATAATATAAAGCATGAATCTGTCCAAGAACAAACTTTATGTTTTTTGTGTTGTTTTTTATCGCATTGTAAGTAAGGTGGATGCTCAAATGTTCCGAAGAGTTTTGTTTGGAGATAATCCAACAAAATTCTATTTTCGTTTATGTGGGACGTGGTAACTCCTAAACTCTGCTGGAATCGTGTTGGAAACACCAGCTCACCTTAGATCCGATGATAGTAATAATAATAATAATAATAATAATAATAATAATAATAATGACAACAGCATCATCAGCTGCAGCAACAGCTCTAGCAGCAGCATCAGCGCCAGCAGTAGCAGTAGCAGTAGCAGTAGCAGCAGCAGCAGCAGCAGCAGCAGCAGCAGCAGTAGTAGTAGTAGTAGTAGTAGTAGTAGTAGTAGTAGTAGTAGTCTTTTTTTATCCTTTCATTATTATATGTAAACACCAACATTTTATGTCTGTCTCTGTTGTTCCCCTCACCCATCGCCCTTCCGGCAAATAAATGAAATCATCATCATCATCATCATCATCATCATCATCATCATCATCATCATCATCATTGTCATTGTTGGTATTATCATTATTATTATTATTATTATTGTTGGAATTATTATTATTATTATTATTATTATTATTATTATTATTATTATTATTATTATTATTATTATTATTAAAACGGGCATGTTGGGGCACCGCTTTGAACAGCTTTCGTCCAACGAATCGTCCCCAGTACATATCTTTTACAACATGGTACTTATTCCAGCGGCCTCTTTTCGTGAATCGCTAAGTTACGGAGAGGTAAACATACCAACACCAGTTATCAAACAGTGTTAGCGGGGAAAACACAGACACACACATCTACGTACATACATACATACATACATACATACATACATACATACATACATACATACATACATACACACTCGATGGAGTTACATTATTTTGTTTTTATATTGAGTTTTAATAAAATCAATTTTTACATTGAACTGATAGATTACTCAATATTTTTTTGCCGCTTATGTATTTATTATTCCTTTTCAAGGAAAGTGTAGATAGTGACTGTGAAGTTTCAGCCTGGCAGTCCAATGAAGGCTTAGCAGGCCGAAACTTCGAAGTCACTGACTATGCTATTCTTGTAAAAGAATAATAGATGTGTGTTTGTGATTGTGTCAGTGCGCGTATATTTTTATTTATTACCTTTCTTTTATGCTGGCATATCTGAATAATCATTTCTTTAATTTCCAAAACCATTTATCTGAGACAATCTTCTTGCCAAGATTTTCTGATTATTTCTGTTTTACAATTTCTTTGATTCTTTGATTGCATGATTTTCTATCTTTGTTTCCCCATAAAATTATTTATTTATTCTCTTATTTCACCAACGCCGCAGAAATTATATTTTTCAGATCTTGTAAGAGAGACATGATGTGATCTGCCGACTTGCTAGACATAACAGTTCTATATTTCTCAAATCACACCTGCAATGAGTTTTAACCAAAGATGGATACATATTATGCAGTGTTCCAGAATACATTATGTCTTAGTAAGAGGGTAATGGTAACAGATTGAATATTTCTGCTTATCAAATCTATTTGATTAGGTCAGATAAATAACCACTCAAACTGCTAAAGAAAATAATAATACTACCAACTAAATTTCCCTCAAATTTCACAGCCCGCCATTTTAATAAAAAGTATACATTTGGTAATATAGCCCAGGGCATACATTTCCTGCAAGACTGAGACAGTCGTAAGTCTGGTTATTAAGAAGTATTTTGCGTTTTGCCCAATGCTATAAAACACTGGCCGTGCCAGGAATCGACCCCATTGTATATTGTCATGAGTCCAACAATACAGCCACTAAGCCACACACCTTTAATCGAGCAGACTGCTCATCAGCATTATTGCTTTTACCTTCAAAAATACATCATCAGCATTATTGCTTTTGCCTTCAAAAATACGTCAAAAAAGTGTCGGGCGATATGACGGTTTATTTTTTAATTTCTTTAATTTTAAAACGATGATCTGTGGTCTTGGTCTGAGAGACATTTGACTGTTTTACCTTGCAGGTCGAACGATCAAAAAAAAAAAAGGATGATGATGATCAGTGAGGTAAATACTTAGAATAGTCATTATTAGCTTTAAAAAATAATCTAGTATGTCTTTGGATAAAAACATTATCTGGAACACACCAATGAAATTATTAGGAAATATTTAGTGAAATTACAAGATTAGACGTAGTTGAAGCAATATTAAAATAGAACATAGGCAGAAGCCAATTTGGTTACGGACTAATGTGTGTTGATTGTAAGACTAATGAGTTACGGACAAATGAGTGTTGATTGTAAGACTAATGAGTTACGGACAAATGAGTGTTGATTATGAGTGACTGTTGGATTATAAGACAGAAAAACGTTTTGTGTGTTCGATTTCATCCTGTAGAAGAAATGCGTACACATTCTTCTATTGCGAGTGTCTTCCTCCATTGGGCAAGTGACTTCCAGCGTAGCTCCAAGCTAACCAATACCATGTGAGTAGATTTGATTGAAGGAAACTGTGTAGAAACCTGTCTAAACAGAATTATATGTTTGTGTTTGTGAGTGTGTGCATTTGTTTCTATGTGTGTGTGTGTTAGCATGTGTTTGTTTATGTTTGTGCGTGTTTCTGGTGTCCGTGTATGTGCGTGTGCTTGTATTTGTGTGCGTGTGTGTGTGTGTGTGTGTGTGTGTGTGTGTGTGTGTGTGTGTGTGTGTTCTTATCCCCAACCCAACTCGCTTCACAACTGGTGTTCGTTTGTTTACGTTTACGTGAAATAGCGATTTGGCTAAAGAAATCGATAGAATAAGTATCAGATTTTAAAAAAATAAATACTGATGTCGATTTGCTCGACTAAAGCCTTCAAAGTGGTGCTCCAGCATTGCCGTCGTCCAATTAATGAAACAAGTGAATGTTAAAACATAATAACTACAGCAGTGCTCATTACCATCTTCCACGATCAAAGGGATACTTGAGCTCAGCAGAACAAACTAATGAAATGCCTGATTAATTACACACTGCTCCCGCTAATTATAGTAGGGCACTCGAACGGAAGAAATACATAGTGAAATGTAAAACTAACATAATGAATGTGGAAAGCATGATAACTTTAATTAACCAAATGCAAAGATGACAAACCAGAATTTAAAAAAAGGCCCGAAATTTTTAGGGAGGAGGGGCAGTCGATTAGATCAACCCCAGTACGCAACTGGTACTTAATTTATCGACCCCGAAAGGCAGAGTCGACCTCGGCGGAATTTGAACTCAGAACGTAAAGAGAGACGACATACCACAAAGCATTTCGCCCATCGTGCTAAAGATAGACGGGACAAACAAGAACGCCTGGGAAGTGAAAAAGTCTTTAACGTTTCGCGCCTACGCTCTTCCACAGAATGGAACACAGAAAGAAACAAGGAGAGAAAAAAAGAATGTGTAGTGGCTAGCGATTTATCATGGCGAATATATATGTATATATATATATATATATATATATATATATATATATATATATATATATATATATATATATATATATATATATATATACTCGCATGTCTATGCACATAGATACGTGTTTATATAATCATTAATTATGTATGCAACATCGTGTCTGGACAGTCTATTAATAGACAAAACTTCCTTTCATATGCAATTCTACATGCTTATCTCTCAGTAATCTCCCTTGATTTCTCTCTTCAAATCTCTATATTGATTATCATGATTATACAAACTATATTTCTGAATACTTCCGGTCTGGCTAATTATAAACATTGCTGTATCTCTGCTTAAGACATTGATATTCGTCTCTCATTCCGCAATCACTATGTATTGTCAACGATTTCGTGAGATTTCTTCCGCAGTTAAATGCTAACTAATATAAAATTTTCCTTATGAACTTCCTGTACTCTTTCTTCACCATCTATTTATATGCATAGATTTTATATGCGCCGCTTAGTTCTTCCTTGTTTCTTGTCTCCAGATAAGTAGCTTACATACTAAAGGCCATTGATTTCGCATAAAATGGCCATAAAGTTTAATTGTAAAATTTACACTTTTAAATCGAATTAATGTTATGAAAGGATCCGCTCTGCTCTCTTCTGAAGTGAAAGCTTTGATTCGTCTGCACACATGTACACGCTCACAAACAAGTGCACACTTTCACACTTTACACATATATACATACATTTATATTGATATACATGTTCACACAGAAGTTCACGTACTTACATCCACGCATATGCACACGCTGACGCAACCACAAACAAACCTCCGGAACTCTCTTAACTCAAAAAGTCATGTCATTTTGTTACTGAATAGTTTCAAATTATATTGGAAACTTAACTAAATCTCAAAGAAAGGGTATGTGTGTGTATGTACGTATGTGTTCGTGTGTGTGTGTGTGCGTGTGTGTATGTATGTATATATACACGGACATATATAAACATACATATATATATATGATATTTGTGCGTGTGTATGCGTGTGTGTGTGAACTTTAGGTTAGTTAAAATGTGTTTGTGACACATTTAAATTCAAAAGACAAATTCACTGCAGTTACTGTGGAGAAAATATTCTTTCTTATGGTAAAAAGGCGTACAAACACGATATCTGTCCAGTGCTTCACCACCGTCGGATTTCCAGATGCGTTACCAATGGAAATACTGATCATTTTACCATAGGAATGTGTTTTTTCTCCACAATAACTGCAGTGAAAATGCTTTTAGAAGTTGAAAGATGTCACAAACATTTTAACTAACCTGAAGTTCGCTTATGCCTAAACATAGTTTGGCGCTGATACTGATGAATTTCTCCCAATCTGGCGGTCTAAGGGCGTGACGTAGTCAATGTTGTTGACTGTGTTTTAGTTAAAGCTACGGCTCTAAATCTCTCCAGAGTTACCTCTCTTCGGTATTTCCCATTCATAACGGCTAAAGAGCTAGAAACGCGTCTGGAATCCGACAGCAGGCAG
>NC_142937.1:14031000-14036000 GCF_046866305.1 Octopus bimaculoides
GAAAAGCCGCACAGAGCAACAGTGAGTGGTTATTTGAACTAAAAGGTGTACAGCATTTCGCCGTGTATAGGTGTTGGAGAATATGTTCGGTAAATTAGAGCGCGACAAATCGCATGTGTGCAATCAAAGGTACTCGTAAATGCAATTTACTCCACTGTAAACTAGTATGGTTATATCTTATTTTGTTGTATGCGTCTGTTCTTGTGCCTTCTTTCGTTTTGACGAATAATCACATCCTCAGATAGATAGATAGATAGATAGATAGATAGATAGATAGATAGATACATAGACAGACAGACAGACAGACAGACAGACAGACAGATGACTTGGAAATACACAATACGTTATACAAACTTGTCCGACCATTGCATTTTCAGTGTATGAAACTGATAGTAGCTCGAGTTTAAATCTTGTGTATATTGATTTCAAATTTTGGCACAAAGCCAGTAATTTCGGGAGAGGGGCAGATCGATTACATCGACCTCAACGCTCAAATAGTACTTATTTTATCGAGCACGAAGGATGAAACGCAAAGTCGACCTTGGGGGAATTTGAAATCAGGTCGTAAAAACGGATGAAATGCCGCTAAGCATTTCACCCGGCGTGCTAACGTTTCTGCCAACTCGCCGCCCTGTACATATAATCTATTAGTGAAAGTAGTCTCTGAAATGCATTATATATGTGCAAATCGGTCAATCTAATTTACTTAAGCTCTGGTTAATAGTAGACAGTTACTGATTAACCGTCTACACAGTAACTATTTGGATAGTTCAAAAAACGATGCAGACAATGAAGAAATCCCAACACGAGATTGACATTAGTTAGGTTACTCCCTCTTTTTTCTGTGTGCAAAGTTATGGTTTATAGTAGTACCAGTGGTTCTCAAACATTTTTCGGGTTATCGCCCCCTTGACACCCAGGTCACATTCCTAGCGCCTCCATCCCAACTAACCATCATAAGCATAGACCTCTTTCTGAAGCAAATTCAAAGCAACTGTATTTCACAAATAAAACTTAACCTAATGAACCCAATATTTTTTTGTTTTTACACGAATCGCTACCCCATTATCGCTCCAATTTTTGCATGAATCGCTTCTCCATTATCGCCCCATTTTACTTCAACACCCCTTGGAGCTTTCCACTGCCCCCAAGGGGCAATACCACCCACTTTGTAAACCACTGGTTTATATTGATAAGTTGTTTCCATACTGCGTTGGCTAAAATACTATTAGGCATAAAGTTGTAGTGAGAGTTAATTGCGCAATCAATAATTCGTCGACGTTTTACGGAAAATATGTTGTTGTTGGCACTCCGTCGCTTACGACGTCGAGAGTTCCAGTTGATCCGATCAACGGAACAGCCTGCTCGTGAAATTAACGTGCAAGTGGCTGAGCACTCCACAGACACGTGTACCCTTAACGTAGTTCTCGGGGATATTCAGCGTGACACAGTGTGACAAGGCTGACCCTTTGAATTACGGGCACAACAGAAACAGGAAGTAAGAGAGAAAATTGTGGTGAAAGAGTACAGCAGGGTTCGCCACTATCCCCTGTCGGTGCCTCGTGGAGCTTTAGGTGTTTTCGCTCAATAAACACTCACAACGCCCAGCCTGGGAATCGAAACCGCGATCCTATGACCGCGAGTCCACTGCCCTAACCACTGGGCCATTGCGCCTCCACACAGAAAATAACATCGACCAATTATGAACTTACCAACTGGTAATATGCAACTGTTATATTTGAAATTGAAACAACCGTAAAAGAACATCCGATAGCATTTTTAGCAATTATTTATTTATAATCACCAATATGCATTTAAGCTTTTGTCGTTGTTGTTCTCGTTTAGCTCAGAACCCATTTTTAGAGATGTCGAATCACGTTTTCCTGTGCGTAAGTGCATGTGTGTGTGTGTGTGTGTGTGTGTGTGTGTGTGTGTACGTATGCGCGCGGGCGCGTTTAAGGAACTTGAAATGCAGTAAACATAGATCAACGAAAGAATCTACCTACCATAATTATCTCTCAAATCACACCCTTTATTTCATAATATAGGGATATATATAACAAGGCTGGGAAACAACGGTCGAGGCTACAGCTTCTTTAATCATTGGTTCAGGGCTAAACGACAACAACAACAACAACAGCAACAACTTAAATTACATAGAGATTATGAATAAATAATTGTAAAACAAAATGCTATCGGACGTTCTTTTGCGGTTGTTTTAATTGCCAATATAACAGTTGCATATTTTCACTTGGTGAGTTCATAATTGTTTAATGTTATTTTCTGTAAAACTTCGACGAATTATTAATTGAGCAATTAACTAAATAATAATTGTTTTCCTGAAATATAGTAATTATAGTTTTGAAATATATTTCAGAGATAAATTATTTTCATTTCTCTAACGCATTGTTTTTAACACAATATATTCTTTTCTGAAGAAACGTTTTATTTCAATTGTCTCCATTACATTTATCAGCTCTTCTGTATTATCTAACCGCACACCAGTCCTACCTGATGTACTCAGTATCTCTTCATATTGCCAACTCTATTATCCCTCTATTTCTTGGCCTTCAAAATCAGTAAACCTCCAAACGTGCAAAGTGTAAACGCATTGTAATTCTCTCAATGCTATTCTTGTAGAACATTTACATGCGGTTAAAAATACACGCGCGTGTAACAGAAGTACTGACACAGATGAAGGCTCAATAATCAGTTACGATCCATACTTGAACCAAGATAAAATTATTTTCATTGCTTGCCGTTTATAGGTCATCTCGCAGACTCTTTTGCTTCTTTGGAATAATTGTTTCTTAAATAAGTTGGCCCCCGGTATTTAATACTTCACTTACTAAGTTGCGTCCATTCATTTCTTTGTATACAGAAGGAGTGTGATATTTTTTGTACTCTTTTACTTGTTTCAGTCATTTGACTGTGGCCATGCTGGAACACCGCCTTTAGTCGAGCAAATCGACCCCATGACTTATTCTTTCTAAGCCTAGTACTTATTCTATCGGTCTCTTTCGCCGAACCGCTAAGTTACGGGGACGTAAACACACCAACATCGGTTGTCAAGCGATGTTGGAGCGGACAAACACACACACACAAACATATACACACATACATATATATATATATATATATATATATATATATATATACGATGGGCTTCTTTCAGTTTCCGTCTACCAAATCCACTCACAAAGCTTTGGTCGCGCGAGGCTATAGTAGAAGACACTTGCCCAAGATGCAGCGCAGTGGGACTGAACCCGGAGCCATGTGGTCGGTAAGCAACCTACTTACCACACAGCTACACCTACGCCTATAAATATGTACTAATAAATATGTTTGCACGACTGTTTTTTGTAACATATATGTGCGTATGTGTGTGTGTGAATTAAAGCTACCGTTGGTTTCATATTAAGTAAAGTAGGAAAATATCTTAAGTTGTTAAAACACTAGAATATTTTCCTATTTTTCTTAGCATGAAACCAATAATAGCCTTAATTCACAAATGAAGAAATTCTATCCGCCAATGCGGTGTTGAGCACTCATATCCATCGTTCGACATTCACGTATATATATATATATATATATATATATATATATATATATATATATATATATATATATATATATATATATATACGTGTGTGTGTGTGTGTGTGTGTAAATTTATATGCATGTGTGTGTATGTATACACACACAAGCATACGCTCACATACATACACACACGCATATATATTGAGAGAGGGAATACAAAGAATGAAGAATTAAGCATTTTTATTCGCTTACGCGTGTTTCGGATGTAGGGGAAGAAAGCATGTATATTAATCGAATCTCATATTGGATCATGCATATTAATCGATTTCATTTGATCGTGCATATTAATCGATCTCATATTTCATGGACTGAGATTCTGCATAAATAGAGAAATTTAACGCCATTCACTTCTTATCAAAACTGGTCTTCATCTCTCACATATATACTTTCTCCTTGGTAATGCCTCCTTGTATATATGCCTAAATGTATTTGTGTGGGATATTTATGGCAGAGTTGTGATGATGTATTACATATTTGTGAGAATATTTTGAGTGGAAAATGATTTCAGTTGCAAAAACAGTGCTTCACCTCTTGACTTATCAATATTTCTTGAAGACCAGGACGTCTTATGAACATTGGTCGCTGATGGGGGGTAATGAATATATAATTTTACATGTTATGAGGCTTCCTGTGTTGTGATATGTTCTCTCCAGCCTTGTGGTGGTGTAATCAGGAATCAGGAATTTTAAGTATCCTGTGTTGTTGGTATAAAAATGTGGTTTCAGTTATCACAATGTTAAAATCTTATGTCATTATAAACATTTTTAGTTACATAAAGAGTTTTTTAACCGTTACTCTTGCATTGTGGCTTGCAATGTTTTTAAATATTAATATTTGTGTCATGTTCATACGATTTATTAATATCAAAATTTATGTCATGTTTAAACGATTTATTTTTTAGTGTGAATTGCTTGGATGTTTTAAATGCCCCAGCAATTCACATATTTTAAATGTATTTTTAATTTATTCCGTGTGGAATTAGAAGGAATTGATGTTTAGAAGGAAAATAATAATGATATTCTGAGCTTTTACCATTGATGACATTTTTTTAATAATTTTACTCATATAGTTTCTGAAATGCCGCTTATTTATGTGAAGTTTGTTTTGTCTTCTTTTACTTTGTTTGCTCGGTTAATTTTTGGAGACACACCCAGTGTCCTACTGAGACACACCCAGTGAGTGAGGGATAAGAGATGTTACAGTATTACTGAAAGCTTGGGGAGGGGAAGCGGCAAGAGCAGCAGCGAAATATCTTCCTGTAATACACCACATACATTTAAATTGAAAGGGTCTTTCTAAGGATGTGAGCAGTACTTTTCAGCACAACAGCACGTCGGCACAGGTCGTGTCCTTGTCTTATTATAATAATGATTATTATTATTATTATTATTATTTTATGT
>NC_142937.1:14038500-14048500 GCF_046866305.1 Octopus bimaculoides
TCCTGCTCCTGATCAAAGATGCTCGTATCATCAGCCACTAAGATACATGCTGAACTGGTTAAGGTTAAGCAACTCGACGATATTAAGCAGAATATTTGTTATAGTCCAGAGAAAAAATGGAACGCAAGATGTGGTGTTTGTGCAAGTCGCACTCAACTTCAAACATTTCACGAGTATCATTGACACTATACTGTCAGCGATGAAAATGCTCGTCTAACGAGTAGACAGCCATCATATATGTATGTATATATGTATGTATGTATGTATGTATGCATTATGTATGTATGTATGTATGTATGTATATATGAATGTATGTATGCATGTTCGTATTATGATTTTTCTTTGAGTTTTATTTAAGTTCTTCCTAAGAGAGTTTAAGCCGGTCACTAACAAAACGACGAGTCTCTTTGAGTTAAGAGAGTCCCCACAACTATGTGGTTACGTTGGTGTGTTAGTTGAACTGTCGATACATAAACCCAAATTTGTGCATCTTTTCACCTAAAGAATTTCAAATGGAAAATTTTTGGAATGTCTTACAAATTTTCACAGTATATTTATCTTTCTGCAATTGTACCAATGTAGGACCTCTATGGCACCAACGTTACGGATGTTTTGGAGTAAGTATGTCAAGGCCAAAGTGGAAACATCCCTGAAGAAAATGCAACCGCGATACAGCAGTGATTTCCGTTTGAACCTATTTTAAATGATAGAATGCTTATAGTACACATGATTGTCTCAACCACCCACGTTTTCTCTAAAACATAAACATTCCTTCCAGTATTTCATATGTCACATTAGTTTTCATTTAACACGTCGGTTATGATTACTTATTAATAAGAATAGTCAAGGATTGAAAGAAAATTCTCACCCAGTTTTTATCCGTTTGTGTAGGCATGATGATTGACACTCGCTATAAAAGCTTCTTAGAGACTCCATTTTTATTTTGCCACACAGAACGAAAACCATTTTTGTTCATGTATTCGATTATTTATTTGCATAACAATTTGCATGGAAATGAGTGATTAATATATCTACCTACAACTGTACGTGAGTAATCCTTGTAGGCGTATAAATCTACGCATTTATGTAGCCATAATTACTTCCTGTTAATTACTGTATTTTCTATAATCTTCGAAGCAATTTCTGGTTGTGGACATTTTGAAATTAGAACAATGATATGTCTAAAATGTGTCTTTATAAATAATGTAACATCAACAGCAGTAGGCAACTGCCTTGTTGATAACAAAGCCATAGTTAGAATATCGTTTGAATCCCGTCTGAGGAAAGCTTAAATGAAATTGTCAACCCAAATTAATTATATAATGCATCGTTTTTATCCACATTGATTTCGGCTGACAACTCCAGTATTGATGACTAACACATCCTGTTTGTAATGTAACAATAATTAGCTTCAATAGTTAAACCCCTGGCTTGCTTGGTTGTTAGACTATTTACTTACGACTATTGTTCAATAGGAAATCCACACGATACCACAACCAGCAACAATAGCAACAACAAAACAGAATTAAAACAGGAAAGACATAGGTTACAACAATAACAACAGCAATAACACAAATAGACTTAATGATCGATTTCGATTTTCTAAACAAAATTTATTGTGATTCTTCGGTCAAAACAAGAATATGCTGATATTCTCGCTTATCTCAACCTTTCAGAGAGTAATCACTCAGAAAAACTTGTATCACACTTATAACACAGTTGACGAATATTATATTCAAAAGACAATATAACGTGTGCAGAAATGCGTGCAATTGTCTAAAATATATGCAAATATATGTACATAAATTTATGAAATATACATAATCTTACAAAAGATTCCGACTTAAAATTATCCTTTCTTAACTGACGAAGCAAGCAGTTAGCCAAAAATATATCAGCCGACCTCAAATCGTTAAGAGGAAAGTTTGTCTTTTTTCTCTCTCCCGGCTATTTATCAACTTAATAACTTTAATATGCGTGTGTGTATGTGTGTGTGTGTATGTGTGTGTGTAGGTGTGTGTGTATATTTATATATGTATGCATATATATATATATATATATATATATATATATATATATATATATATGTATATATATATATATACATGCGTGTGTATTATTCATAATTTACTTATATTCTTTTTGCCATTAAAATTATTTTCAATTTAACTGATATTTGAATATATTTCTCTACTTTTCTTGTATTATTCATAATTTTTTTTTTTTCGATGCTTTAAATATTATTAAAACAAATGACTAGCAGAAACAAGAGAATGCTGGACTAAAGAACATAGAATACTTAGCTTACAACTTGAAAGTACTGAGTTCATATCTTACTAAAACTTGAACCAACCAAATTCTGGGTTTTTTTTTCATCCCATTGTAGTAACATATTGAAGCTTAACGTTGGGCTCTCATTTCACCTTGGCAAACCGATGAAAAGAACATCAAGATTTGTTCAACGAGAACGACATCCAACTACAGATCCTGTTACAAGAAAGGAACATTGCAAGGCAAGGCAGCTAAATTGAAACACAAGGTCAAACAGACGAAAACGGATGGAAGCAAGAAGAAAGCTGCAAAAATATACTAAGAAACTGAATTAGTGCGAGGCCAAAGATGAAGAGCTACAGCATTATGTAGGTTAAAAACGATATGAAAGCATTTTACACCGGACTTCAAAAGATACTCGAGCCACAGAAAAGAGACACAACAAAGCTCATATCTTTTGACAGCAAAACAGTACTCCACCAAAACAATCGGATACATACATACATACATACATACATGCATTTATATCTATGTATATATACTATTCAAAGGAAATCCAAATCTGTTTTATTTATATTCTTATGATATTAATGTAGGATATAGAATATATAATATATTCAGTAAAATGAAATGAAGTATTGATTATCTTATTGAATAAATGAAATATTGAATATTGAATATTAAGTATTGAAAATTAAAGGACTAGTATACTTTCTTGCATTTTAACAATCTTCAAGGTCCCACGTTATGACAGGCGTGTTAACAACAGTTGTCAACATTATATACACATATATACATTTATACGACTTACTTCTTTCAGTTTTCATCTACCAAATCCACTCATAAGGCTTTGGTCGGCCCGAGGCTATAGTAGAAGACCCTTACCCAAGGTGCCACACAGTGAGAATGAACCCAGAGCCATGTGGTTCGTAAGCAAGCTACTTACCACACAGCCACTCCTGTATATATATATATATATATATATATATATATATATATATATATATATATATATATATATATATATATATATATATATATATATATATATATATATATATATATATATATATATATATATATATATATATATATATATATATATATATATATATATATATATATACATGGGGGAAGAGAAGAAGATATATGTATGTATGTATATATATTTTTTATTTGTTTCACTCATTGGACTGCGGCCATGTTTGGGTGCTGACTTGAAGGTTTTACTCGAATAAATCGACCCCAGTACTTCTTTTCCTTTTGAGTCAGGTACATATTCTCTGCGTTTCTTTTGACAAGACGGCTTCCACACAGTTTCCATTCTGCAAAAACCAAATTCACTCATAAAGCATTGGCCTTTCTTTACCTACAGAGGAAGACACTCGCCGAAAGTGCTACGCAGTGGAACTAAACCCGAAACGACACGGTTGCAAAGGGAACTTCTTATTAATGTATGCAATTTTTACAGATTCTCTTAAACTAATAATATTAAGCGGCTTGTGAACATATCTAAACCAGTACCTGCCAGAAAGCGTATACAGTTGAATAGATATATTTATGGCTCAAATTCTTGCAAGGGAGGGAACTGCGCTAAAATACTCATGGGTCAAATGATGTGTAAAACCGGGTAGTGCACTATTCCTACCACTCAAAAGTAATTCTGTGAATATATCTGTTGCTGCAGGCTAATCCTTGAATATTCGTTGCCAGATAAGTTATTCACTTTATTCCATTCGGTATCTCATTAAGAAAATTTCACTTCCTTTACGCTACTGTTACTATCTGGAAATGCAGAAGTAATATTATTTCTGTCTTTTCTCTATATACCACTGTTTAATTCATAACTATTATTACTTCGTATCCATATTATACCTTAATTGTTTGAAATCAATGTATTAACACACTACCCTGGTAGTGGAAACCATCTGATTAGGCGTAACATTTGCTTCATATATTAAAATATTTTGCTGGAATAATCACTTGAAATATAAATTTTGGCGAAGAAATATAAAATAATATTCTAATATAGATTTACATGATTGTTCAAGCAGACATAGATAGACAGACAGACAGGAAGATAGGTAGGTAGGTAGGTAGGTAGGTAGGTAGGTAGGTAGGTGGGTACATATACAAAAAATTGTTTGTGTGTACGTGTATGTTTGTATTTGTGCGTGTGTATGAATGTATGCAAGTATGTAAATTGTGGTTTTAAAATATTTTTTCGTTATATTCCACAATAGTCTCTGTTCAATCCGAACACGGAAATACCTGTCTAAAAGAGTTATGCAATGGTGTCTCTGATGATATCAAATTGTTTATATTTTATAGTAGTTTTTGGTTGGTTTTGAATAGAAGACGACGACTATTATCAACGGAATCGAGATTAGACTAAAATTTCACATAGTCATTTTTCGAGTATTGACAGATGTCTGCTGCTATAAATGTTTAACATGCGAAATGGATTAAGTTCTGTGGAATTCTTCCAGTATACTTTAACCACTTTATGTAGCCAATCGGAAATTCTTCTCGAGCTATTTCGTAGTATCTGAGTACAACTTGATATAAATGCAAAGACCGAATGAAAGCAATACTTACTTCTCTTAAGACAGCTCACGGCTGTAATAGAACTGTAAGTACCAGCATTAGTAGTACAGTTATTATCAACATGAGCGGTGATCATTTTAGCGAGATCTCACGTGGCTTACCTACCTCTTGGTTCTGATCCTCTTTCGACTAACAAGCAGCTCTAATCCACTTCAGACATAGACCTCAAAAGAGTATCACGTTCTTTTTGTTGCTTTATTTGCTCTTTAGACATATTTTCCGTTTGCTAAAATCGCAACGTTCACTTTGAATAATCTCCAACGGATGTTGCACCTCTTTCTGATTTCACACTCCTATCTTATCAAATCCAATCCTGAAGTTTTAATGTTCGTGTTCAAAACATTGGCCGTAGGATCCGTCTTCCGTAGCAAAGTATCTTCCCACATTCCTCTGTCTACCTCGGAATATTCTCTGTATAAATGTTCATACCCGTTGATGAAGATACCAGCCTGGACTACGTTTTCCCTCGTTGTATCCTCCTCTTCATGTCCTCTATGTACTGGTTCACGTTGAATCTAGAATCTTTTGTGAGAAGATCGTAGTCGTTGATCAGAGAGAGCGAGAAGTAAATCTTAGTTGAGATTCCAATTACTTATTGATAATTAAGTGTAAATGGTAAAAAAAATTAATATACATTGACGACAAACAATGTCAAAATAAATTATTTACCAAAGCAAATATAGCATTCGCAAACGCATACACACATATACCTACCTACATGCATACCTACATACATACATACATACATACATACATACATACATACATACATACATACAAATACATAGGGGCAAATCACCTGACAGTAAATGAAAACCATTTAATTCCAAGATTTATTTATGTTTAACAACTGAATGAATTTAATAAATTCATCTAAATATGAAACATCATGAACATTGTCCAAACTGAAGTCCTCCTTAAGCGACATATTTTTCCATTCGAGTCAATACAGCATTACAGATAGTATTTATGGAATTTAGATTTACTGTCGGGTAACTTTTGGCCAACCCTGTATATATATATATATATATATATATATATATATATATATATATATATATATATATATATATATATATATATATATATATATATATATATATATATATATATATATATGTATGTATATATATATATATATATATATATTGATAGAAATGGTAAGGCAACAAAAGAATGAAAGAGACCTCGATAGTATGTAAATAAAGGAGTTTATCTGTAAATATATGTGACAATTATTCGGTAGCCATATAACCGACTAACCGAATATATATATATATATATATATTACAAATAAAAGGGTAAAGGATTATTAATTTATTAATAAATTAATAATTAATAATTTTTACCAAGCACTTCGGTATGTAAACACCATTATCGGTGAAGAACTTATTTAAAAGTTCTTATAAATTTATAAACATAATTAAGGGATCAGCAACAGTTGCTTCACCACATACCGAAGTTCAGAAATAGCAGCTAAAGTGCTAAAGCTCCAAAAGATAGCAGTACTTGTAACTCACAAAGGCAAAACAAGAAGTAAAAAACAACGAAACTAACCAGTCTTAGTTAATCATAGACGCGTTTCTGGATTAGAATGGTAAAAACCTTCATTTCCATCATCAGTATGATATTCTAGGTCGCAAGTCTGAAGATGCAGGCAATTAATAATAATAATAATAATAATAATAATAATAATAATAATAATAATAATAATAATAATAATAATAATAATAATAATAATGATAATGATAATGATAATAATAATAATAATAATAATAATAATAATAATAATAATAATAATAATAATGATAATAATAATAATAATAATAATAATAATAATAATAATAAAGGGTTTACATAAGTTAAAAAGTTCAAAGTCTTTAGACGTTGTGGTGTATTACAGTGACTTCGTATCAATAGATAGGTGCGAGTAATTCATAAGCTGGAGAGGGGAAGCCGGAATGTATAAAGTCCAAAAGAGTAAGAAAAGTAGAGAGTCAAGTGGAGAAGTTCGTGGGTGATGAGAAGACAGGATCAACTGGTACGACCACGTGAGCGTGTGATATGTGTAGGGAGAATTCACAAAAATCAAACAGACGAAGACAGGTGGTGTAGAAAACAAATAGATGTATTAGTATAACGCTCGGGAATTGAAAATGTCTTAAACGTTTCGAGCCGACGCTCTTCCACAGAAATATATATTCATATATATATATATATATATATATATATATATATATATATATATATATATATATATAGATATATATATATATATACACATATAGTTTTTTATTTTATTTACTTGAAATTTCTATTCTTTTATATTTTAAAATTATTGACGCTCATGCTTACAAACATTTAATATAGTCCTATTCTTGAAATTAACGACTCTGCCATGTAATTTTGTCTAATTTTGTCAAATGTTCCCCTGAAGAGATTCATACTCAAAACTATGAACTTTTTTATAAATTCATAATTGGATATGAATCGAAATGATGTGTAAGATTAATATTTCTATTTCTTTTCTTATTATATTAGGGCACCAGTTAAACGATGTGTAGATTAATGTCTTATTTTTTTCTCATGTATACCCAAAAGTAATTGAAAGTATAAATAACCCGTTTTACATATATTTACATAAATCTGTGTGTGTGTGTGTGTATGATACAATTTTATTAAATATTCTATACACACAGGATAAATCCATGACAAAAATTAAATAATAAATATTAGTAATAATCGGCAACTGCTCAAGAGCAATTGTGTGTGTTCGCAGCCAGTGCAAAAATTTCTAATGCATACCTGGCTGTGATACTACACTCTCCTGATACCAAGCAGTTACATTTGAAAATAAAATGGGAATAGAATGTGTACATCTTTAAATTGTTTGTTTTAAATAATTAATCCGAAAATCTCCATATAGCAACTTAATATTACAATATTTATATGCTGAACATGTACAATTTGCTCTTAATATATAAGATGTATATACAGGAAGGTTTTACACTTAGACAACTTCATATATACAAAATTACTAGTTAGTTTCTGTATATTATGATGGTCGCGGCGTCTTGGATTTGAGGAACTCATTTTGTAATTGAGAAACTCATTTTGTTCAGCATAAATTCTTATCTTGTCTGGGTCTCCAGCCCTGCTTATAGCAACGTATAATTGACCTTGAGTGAAAACTGGATTTGGTAAGTAAATCTCACATTTTGACATACTCTGTCTTTGGCTTTTGTTTATGGAAATTGCAAAATCCAGTCTTATTGGAAATTAGCGTCTTTGTAATGTGAAGGGTAAATCAGAATCAGAAGGCATTAAACTGATCCGAGGAATCAAAATAATTCCAATCAGCTTCAATCAATTTTTTGCAGATATTAGATTGTTATTTGCAGTTACAATTTTATACCTTGTGCCGTTACAATGACCGTTTTTGTGATCAAGATTTCTGAGTAATATTATTGGTGATCCAATTTTTAATTTAATCTCATACGGAGGTAGACCACTGACAGAAATTCTTCTATTCTTTCCTGTGATAAATTCTCTCGGGCAGCGCGATGTTGTTCAGCATTTTGATGTAAAATTTCTCTACTTTCCTGTGACATGTTCTCTTGCTTACTTTATGTTGTTGAGAGTCCTATACTAAAATTTCGGAGCGTCGTGTTTGGATCAAGTTAGACCGCGCCTCTCTCCGTCGTACAGCAATTTATGTTTCTTACAGCTTCTCGTCGGTCACTGCTCAAGCTTCTTTGCCTCTCCTGTTGACGAAATCTGGCTGCTTCTCTTCTCTGGCTAGCAATAGCAATACTCATAATGGGTTTTTTAATAGTTACAAAAAATAAGAAAATGTGTGTTCAAGGAGTGACTTCAAATTTATCAAAATAAAAGAGCGTAGCACATTTACGGGGTTTTGAGTGCACGTAATTATTTTGAAACACCACTATATATTCTGCTTCGTATCAATTATTATAATATGGATTTTAATGAGCAAATATTTATTAATAATAAATTTAGATAGAATTACCTTTCACACGTCCTTTAACTTTAAAACTTTGATATCCACAAACGTTTAAAGCTCTCATATTTGTGAACCTCAAAAATTCTTATTACCAATCAACCTTATTACATAAAATTGAACCTCCTTTTACTCCTACATTTACTGTATTTTAAATAATTATTTTATTTCATTTTCTCTCATCTTCTTTTCTATTTTACTAATGGCGTTACTTTGCTGCCTTATCAAAATTCAACCATGTTGCCTGAGATACACTAACACAGGAGGGTATCATTTGAAGGAGATTTGGTTGCTATTTGTCACAAGTCGGGCGACGACATAGATGTTTTGTTGGAGTATCAATTACTGAAAGAGCAACAGATAAGAAAAGAGTCCCCAATATCGCCCACAGTTAGAATATTGCAATCTGAGTTTATGTATCTATGTACCAACTTTCCTTTTCATCTATGTATCTACTGTCTCTCTCACTTTCTCTTTTTCTCTCTCACTTCCTCTGTGTCCCTCCTCTCTCCCGCTTTTAACTTAACAATGTGTGTTTGTGTGTCTGTGTGTATCTATGTATCTACTTTTTTATCTATGTATTTATTTTTCTCAGTATGTAGCAATCTACTCTGAAAATACTGATGAACATTTTTCCTCTTTTTCTTTCAGTCACCATTCACTCTCTCTCTCTCTCTCTCTATCTCTCTCTCTCTCTCTCTCTCTCTCTATCTCTATCTCTCTCTCTCTCTCTCACGCACACACACACACACACACTCACTCACTCCTTCTCTTTCTTTTCCATTTGAATAAAATTTTTCAATCTTAGTTTGTGATACCCTTTTTTCAAGTTAACTCCTTGAATTTGTTCCTACGTAATTAACTACTTGACTTTCTTTCTATCTTAATACTGAAGAAAAGTGAGTCAGACAGACGGACGCGGTTCTTATTATAGTATAGATTAAATTATATTTATTGTAATATATTATGTTAATAAATTATATCTAAAATATGTCAATCGTAAATCTTCATTTTCTTTTAATTATTGTATATTGAATATATACCCTGTAAGGTTGTGAAAAGTCCTCTCTACCAAATTGGGTATTTACTGAAAAACCAGTG
>NC_142937.1:14208500-14228500 GCF_046866305.1 Octopus bimaculoides
AACACACAGTGGATGTGGGAATCGAAACCACGATCTCACGAACGTGAGTGCAACACCCCTAACCACTAGGCTACGCGCCTTCCCTATGTATATATAGCCTGAGGTTATAGCAGAAGACACATGCACAAGGTACCGCGTACTGAGACTGAACCCCAAACCAAGTGGCTCCAAAGAGAGCTCCTTAACTACACAGCCACCCGTATGCCTATAATGTATTTTGGATTATATCATATAATGTGTCCTTGTCTTTGAAACGGTAAGGTGTGTGATTCGAGAAGAATTTTGCTGCTATTTCTAGCAGGTCAGCGATCACATTGAAGATTGTTTATCCATTCGAAGCTGTTGTAGTTTGTTTCTTATTTTCAAATTTTGAAGAATGCGACTCATTAGTGTCTCCAATTAATTACTGTGTGCTGTTAAATTAATTATCTTTATTTTAAGAATTCCCCCCAAACGTTAGAAACGAGAGTGCTGACTCTTCAATTTACGATTTTCGAGTTAGTATAATTATTCTGCAGACCATTTCCATACTTTCAAATAAAAATTGAACTAGGTTAACTTATGTGGAATAGTAGCAGCATGGGCAGCAGCAACAATACGTGGCAGAAATAAACTATGCTAAAGTTGCAGAAGTTAAGTTGCACCAGCATACATATAAACAGCAGTAAGCAGATGTTAACGTAAAGATGCAAACATGGACCTGCAGTTAAGTTGTTTGTTTTGCAATCACGTGGTTCGGTGTTCGATCACACTACACGGCAGTGAGGGTCTTCTTTAGACTGGGACAAACCAATACCATGTTAATGGAAGTTAGTTGTTGGAATCTGTTGTTGGAAGCATTTATCTGTGTGTGTATGTGTATGTGTGTGTATATATAGATAGATAGATAGATAGATAGATAGATACTGAAAGAGAGAGAGAGAGAGAGAGAGAGAGAGAGAGAGAGAGCTACACACTCACGTACACACATAAACACGCCTGCACACACATGTATATATACATAAACATCTAAAGAAAAAAATTCTCTATGAATATGAATGAAATATATATATATATATATATATATATATGTGTGTGTGTGTATATATACATACGTGAGAGTGTGTGGGGAGGCGTGTATGTATGTGGTTTTAGGCACAGGCCTGGCTGTGTGGTGAGAAGTTTACTTCCCAAGTACACGATTCCGGGTTCAATTTCATCTCTCTCTCTCTCTCTCTCTCTCTCTTACTCACTCTCACTTTCTTTCTCTCTCTCTCTCTTTCTCTTTCTCTCTCTCTCTCTCTCTCTCTCTCTCTCTGTCCACACACACACACACACACACATATATATATGTATATATATATATATGAAATCTTAATATATATATTGAAAATCTATTAACATATAGTGCAATAAAATATTGTTGTTATTTAGTCTCAAGCAATTTTTGAGCAAGCCTGTTATCAAAGGCATTCTATCTATGACCGCTCCGTTTTATATTTGTTAGCATAGTCAAAGTAACATTCTTGGAAATCTATTAATATATTATGCAACAGAATAGTGTTGTTGTTTAGTCTCCGATAATCTTTGATGGAATACACTTATGATCAAAGACTGCTAACATGTTTAAGGAAATTTTTAAAAAAAATCTATTAACATATAGCGCAACAGGCAGTTGTTGTTGTTGTTGATGTTAGAACTATGCAAACTTATGATCAAAATCGTGCTGTTTAAGATTATTCCATCTTTTTCTATATACAGCGCTACATTGTTTAATGAGTCCTTCTTTTATTAAGCGTTAATATATGATTTGAGGGAATTCAACTGCGTTTTCTTTTCTTCTAGGTCATCTAATGCAGTGCTTCTCAACCATTTTTTAAAAACCTTTGGACCCCTTTGTCTCCTATTTTACCCGGATGGACCCGCATGTCCATTCGATGCTTAAAGATCCTATTATTTAAATGTTGTTATGAATTATATAAAAATATTAATAGAGTATTGTAGTTCGCTTGAAGCATTGTGTATTGTTTGTAAAGAATAAAAAGTTTAGAATGGTATAACAATGCACTATAGAACAAAAATGGACTATATACCTGTTGTAACTTGGTTATCTATAGTCCGATGATATTTCGGAATTACAATTCTTTCTTCAGATCTTATTTACTGGAGTTTTTGCTATAAACAAGATCTGAAGAAGGAATTGTAATTCCGAAATATCATCGGACTATAGATAACCAAGTTACAACAGGTATATAGTCCATTTTTTGTTCGATAGTGCATTGTTATACCATTCTAAACTTTTTATTCTTTAAAAATATTAATGTTTTATGTATTGTAGAAGTGTAACCAATTTATTGCGCGTAAATTTTAAGAACAAAATTTTATATGAACCCCAAGGGTCATACACACTCCCAAGGGTCATACACACTCCCAAAGGTCATACACACTCCCAAAGGTCATATGGATCCCATTTGAGAATCACTAGTCGAATGCGTTGAGACTGCAACAGTTTGTCTCGTTTATTCAAATCATATTGACACGTTGTGGAATTTGTTATGAGAAATCTAAATGGGAGTGTGACATGTGGTAGAACTGCAAAATGTTGTTGAAGTATAATATTTGTTGTATGTCAATATTTTGAAATAAAAAATGAGTCTGTGTGGGCGAAACAACGACTAAGCGATGTTCAAGTGAAATCATAATAACTACAAATCTTGTTACACGGTGGAGTAGAACTGTTGTGATTTGTAAAGTGAATTAGATTACATTAACACGTTAAACTGGAATTTTAATAAGATGTTGTACATGTAATGGTTAACATGTGTGAGAAATTATTTTATTGTAGTATATAATAATAGAACATTTTTTAGTAATATGAGGTATAGTTTACGTGAGCCAGGCTGAATTGTACTACCCTGGAGAAAGCCTTGCAAGATTTGTGGCTATATGGCGTCTATATTTTTGCTAGTATTCTATTATGCACCCTTTTGCTTATCTTATGTCAATACCACGTATCAACTAGTGCGTCGACAGATTTTTCTGATTCCCAAATATCGGGCGTGAGATTGTCGTTTAATTAAGTAAGTGAATGAATGAACGTGTATACTTCTTATATATAGATAGGGGATGATGTTCGGAGGCTGCTGAAACAATCGATGCTCCTCGCTACATACTGCAATCTCGTACTACAGGGAATTTCTTGTCTGGTTCTTAGTGCCATCACTCCACCTTTGTTTTTGAAACCTGAGAGCCCATTTACCTTCCAGCCAGTCCCCGAAAATGTGGGCACAGAAAATATGAGACTTGATAATGTGACCAAAATATTACAGTATTTGCCATCTAACTATGGTCACTAACTTTCGCTCCGCTCCCATCACCTCCACTACTTTAACCTTTCGTCCTAATGTATGTACAAACATTGACGTGTGCAGTTCGTTCAGTCCCTCGAAAGATTGTTGTTATAGTTCTCAGGATATCCGTGAATTTTAGTTCTTTCTGTTTCTACTGAGAGGCATAAGTTTGGGAAACATTGATCTGGATGCTCACAGCTGTTCAATGGATTTAATCGACTGGCTCGGAACTAAAAAGGAACTAACCTGCAACAACAGCAAAAAGCAAACAAAAAACAAAACAAAAAAACAAAGAGCGACAACCAAAATAATATCGATAAAAGCAACAAAACAGCAACAAAAGCTATAATAACACCAGTGAGGGAGCCTCTAGACATCACTCGACCTGCTAAAACAACAGTTAAATATCTCTTAATCAGCATTGATTTTTTTAAAAAAAGGATTAGATAATTTAAGGCTACATAGACATTCTAACTGAAAGTAATTTGGTGTGGAGGTGGATGGCCCACCACAAGGTCCAGACTTTGTTGCGTGTGGGCGTTAATGACTGAGAGTTGTGCCAGTAGAGTGCAAGTTCTTGGTTGGGTCTCTCATGCTGGACAGGTCAAAGGATAAGAGAGAGATTAATTATGGACCAACTCTTCTCAAAACAAACAAGGCATACATGAAGAAAGCCTTCATTCAGAGAATGCCCTAATCTGGAACCCACAAAAAGACGGAAAAGAGGACGCCCTAAAGGTAACTGGAAGCCGGATATTGAGGCAGAGCTGAAAAGGCAGGGATACAATTGGAGAGAAGCGGGAAAGACAACCCAGCAGTTAAAAACTCGGGAAAATTCGACGATGGTTTATGGCACAAAGGGAACGAAAGGGCCTTAAGTGTATTATGGGGAGAGAAATGGCAAGGGGTTGATCATAGGTTTACTCGATTAAGGTAGAGTTGGGAGGTGAAGAATAGCAATAGTAACAGAAGAAACAGCAGCAGCAGCAGCAACCACAACAATAACAATAGCAGCAGCAGCAGCAGCAAGAGCACAGTAGTAGTAGTAGCAGCAGCAACATTTAGGAGGATGAAGGCGGCAAGCTTGCAGAAACGTTAGCACGCCGGGTGAAATGCTCAATTGTATTTCGTGTGCCGTTACGTGCTGAGTTCAAATTCCGCCGAGATCGACTTTGCTTTTCATCCTTTCGGGGGTCGATAATTTAAGTACCAGTTGCGGACTGGGTCGATCTAATCAACTGCCCCCCCCACCTCCCAAAATTTCTGGCCTTGTGCCGAGAATAGAAAAGAACATTTTGGGGGAATGGTTTCAAACATGAGATCCAAAGTTTAAGAATTTGGAAGTGCTAAATACGTGAATGGCGAGGTGTTGAGATTAATTTATCGTTTGCAACTTCTAGTTTCTGCTTTCTTCATTTATTTATTTATTTGTCTATAAATTATGGTTATTATTATTATCATTTGGAATGAAATCGCAGGTAGTTATTTTGCAATAGACAGGAAGCTCACTAACTAAAATTAACAATATGAATAAAACCAGGAAACTAATATTTTATATTCTAAACACCCACACAAACACTCAAACATAAATACACACACGCATGTCCCCCACCCACCCACACATATACATTCGTGCATTCATGCATAAACGCGCAAACACACGCACACACACACATACATATACATGCATTCGTGCATTCATGCACATACAAACATTCATATGTTTATACTTACGCATATTCATTTAGATACTTACAAACATATGTGTACGTGTATGTACTTGTGTGTGTGTGGGGGGGGGGTGTTTTGGCCGCTGCTCGATAAACATAAACAGCTACATTCCTCAGATATATGAGGTGCAAATCATAAATGTCCATTAGAGAGTTAATACGTTTGCAGTCCGTACGACAGAAGCAACGGAAAAGCTGTTATTCGCAACAGGTTGTAAATTATACATACGTACATGCATACATGCATACATACATACATACATGCATACATACATACATACATACATACGCACACGTGCATACATACGTATATAAAATGATGAAGTTGAAATAAAACGGAAGTTTTTTCGGAATTTCAAAAATCTCGATCAAGAATGTACAGCTTGTCGAAACCAGAGTAATGTTGCGTATACACACACACACACACACACACACACACTCATATACGTATGTAGGTATCCATTTATGCATTGTATAATTATATATATATATATATATATATATATATATATATATATATATATGAAAGGCGTAGGAGTGGCTGTGTCGTTAGTAGCTTGCTTACCAACCACATGGTTCCGGGTTCAGTGCCACTGCATAGCACCTTAGGCAAGTCTCATCTACTATAGCCAAAGCCTAGTGAGTGGATTTGGTAGACGGAAACTGAAAGAAGCTTGTCGTATGCATGTGTGAGAGTGTGTGTGTGTGTGTGTGTGTGTGTGTTTGTTTGTGTGTCTGTGTTTGTCCCCACTAACATCGCTTGACAACCGATGCTGGCGTGTTTACGTCCTCGTAACTTAGTGGTTCGGCAAAAGAGACCTATAGAAATAGTACTAGGCTTACAAAGAATAAGTCCTGGGGGCGATTTGCTCGATTGAAGGCGGTGCTCCGGCATGGCTGCAATCAATTGACTAAAACAAGTAAAAGAGTACAAGAATAAAAGAATATATATATTTATATATAAATATATTGTTGCTGTTGATTGTGCCTTCGAAGATTGGGCCAGCTAAGCCACCCTCCGACGATAGCTTCTTACTAGACAACCACGCCTGCGCCTATATATATATATATATATATATATATATATATATATATATATATATATATATGAATATATAGGTATATACATGAATGTGTGTATGTATGTATGTATGTATGTATGTATGCATGCATGTATGTATGCATGTGTGAATGCATGTGTGAATGCATGTGTGAATGCGAGTGGCTTAGTGGTTAGGGCATTCGGCTCACTATTGTAAGGTCGTGAGTTCAATTCCCGGCAACACGTTGTATCCTTGAGCAAGACACTTTATTTCACGTTGCTCCAGTCCACCCAGCTGGCAAAAATGAATAGTACCTGTATTTTAAAGGGCCAACCACGTGACATTCTGTGTCAACGCTGAAGCTCCCAGTGAACTACGTTCAGGGTGCGCGTATCTGTGGAGTGCTCAGCCACTTGCACGTTGATTTCACGAGCAATCTGTTCCGTTGGTCGAATCAACTGGAACCCTCGTCGTCGTAACCGACGGATTACCAGTTATGTGTGTATGTATGTATGTATACTGGAAGATGTATGATAGACTAAACGCGAGATGCAATTTATATCCTTTATTTCCTATGTTTTACCATTGTGGTTATTTCTATTCTCTGCTGAGAATAGAACTAGATTCTGAGCCACAGATGCACACACGCACGCACACACACCTATACACACATGTGTACTAATGCAGATAAGCATACATATACGTACAACCATATATAAATATAGACAAGTGCAATGTTCATAGGAGCAGAACAAAACGTCCTCTATCCTTGGTATAGAGTATAATTATATTCAGCCGGCTCTTTCAGTTTGTTATTTTCTCGTTTTACGATTGCTCGATTTATCAGACAGGCGTTGCTGTTCGACGTTAAACAATGTGTTTTTATTTAAACATTCAAGCTGGTGCTGGGATTTCCCTATTTCTTCTGTAAGCAGAGGCCACATAAGCTATACAACTAAAAGGAATATATCTTCATTAAAATTACAAAACTATAATAATCATAATAATGAAATACAACGTCTCGTTTAATTTTTGCTTGGCTTTCGTGTCGGGTCTTCTTGGTAGCACAAGTGTCACGTAGTGCATATGATAACATTATTTTCTTACAGTAAGGGGCGTCGACTGTACTTGAATTGTTCGTAGAAGTCAATATTTAGTTTAAATTTCAGCTTGTCGTTTCGTGTCAAATTTCTTGATACCCATGTATCAGCTGTAGGTAAAAACAGTCAGCAGTTCAAACTTCCTTGGTGCAAGGAATATGTATGAAAGTAACCAAATATCTCTCAAACCACACACTGTCGTTTAACATGACGAAATACACGCATTGCATAACGTAATTAATACTATATGATCCTAAAAGACTGTTGGGAGATATTTTATCATTGATCTGTTCGATCAGGGATGATTACATTACAATACAAAGCATAGACAACAGATATATCTTTTATTTGCTTCATTCATTAGACTGCGGCCATGCTGGGACGTCGTCTGGAAGAACTTTTAGTCGACTTTATCGATCCCAGTACTAATTCTATCGGCCACTTTTTGCCGAATCGGTCAGTTACGGGGAGGTAAATACACCAGCACCGGTTGTCAATCGGTGGTGAGGGAACTAACACAGACATAAAGACACATACACACAAATATATATATATATATATATATATATATATATATATATATATATATATATATGGATAACAACAACAAATGGAGCAAAACGCATGTCGGAATTAAAGGAACTTTCATTGACATGCGTTTTGCTCCATTGTTATTATCCATATATTCTCAAAATGTATCACTTTAACTCAGTATATCAACCTGTAAAGCGGCTGGGATATCTTGTTTCTTAGTGTAATTTTGCTACCCCTCGTAACTATTAACGTATTCAAATTATCGAAAGTTTTAATAACTGAGATCATATTAATATATACATAAACTATATATATATATATACACATAATTAAGAGGAATGACCAGCAAAAGTGGACTCCTATATGCTAGAATATATAATGTATGTAATATAATTTTAATCTTCGGATTTTTTTAAATATGCTAGACCACTGGTTTTAATTGATTAATATCAATTTCTACCCTTATTATTAAATTTATATATATATATATATATATATATATATATATATGACGAGCTTCTTTCAGTTTCCATCTACCAAATCCACTCACAAAGCTTTGGTTGACTTGAGGCTATAGTAGGAGACACTTGCTCAAGGTGTCACGCAATGGGACTGAACCTGGAACCATGGGGTTGGGAAGCAAGCTTCTTACCACACAACTACGCCTGCGCCTATAAAGGGCAGAAAGGGATAGAATAGAAAAGAAATACACGATACTAATTTTCATATTTTCTTCACCGAAAAAAAAAATAGATTCTAGAATTAAGTAACAGGTATGGCTGTGTGATCAAGAAACTCCCTTTGCACCTACGTGGTTCTACGCTCAGTTCCACTGCACAGCACCTTGGGCAAGTGTCTCCTACTATAACCCCAGAGATGACCAGCAACTTGTGAGGGGATTTCTTTTATAGGCAGAAACTGTACAGAAACCCGTCGTACGTGTGTGTGTGTGTGTGTGTGTGTGCGTGTGCGCGTGTGCGCGCGCGCGAGAGAGAGAGAGAGAGTAAGGAAGCCTTTGTTTCTCAAATTACTTGAGAACCGGCGTTTGTTTGTTTAGATCCCTGTAACTTATCAATTCGTCAATAAGTCCGACAGAATATGTATCTGCTCTGAAAATACGTACTGGGGTCGAGACTTTTTTTTTTTATTGAGGCCTTGATGGCCGTGCCTGAACGTGACCGCAGTTCAATCACTGAAACAAACAAATAAATATATCAATCTATGATCATAAGCTTTTCAGCCGTTTTTTAAATTTTTCTTCATCTCGATCCTGATGGAGCAGATCTATGATTAAATGTTTGCCAGCTATGACCATCAGTCTTGTTTTCAGGAATAGTGTACCAAGGCATACATTACTTAATGTGTTCTTCCTTTGCTTAAGACTATAGGGTAATATTTTAAGAATATATATATATAAAATATAGTGTACATTTAATACACATTAGAGATGCCCATAAAAGGACATCTGACCCGCTAGAAAGAGCAGCCAAAGCTCTACACCACAAAATTAGGGATAATTTCGAAAGGAATAACAAATTAAAAAAATAAAAATAAAAATAAAAAAAGATGGTAAATGTTTTTATCTTTCATTCCTTTCGAAATTATATATATATATATATATATATATATATATATATATATATATAAATGCTTAACGGCATTTTGCCTGTCTTTATGTTCTGAGTTCAAATTCCGCCGAGGTCGACATGGCCCTTCATCTCATTCGGGGGTCGATAAACTAAGTCCCAGTTGGACAATGGAGTCGTTGTAATCGACTTACCACCTCCCCGGAAATTGCTAGCCTTGAGACCAATTAGAAGGACTATGCAGAGGCTCCCTTATTCGCCCAGTTTTCGCTGTTTATGAGTTTCAATTAATCATTAGACTTCGTTCGACTGCAGCCTACCTCTTCAAGAACGCTGGTAATTTTATTTACTCCAATACTTGTTTAGTACTTTCTTCTATCGATCTCAGGCAAATGTTAAAGGCAAAAAATAAAGTCGACCTGAGTAAAATTGGACCTCAGATATAGATATACATAAGCAGATACCGTATGGTATTTTACCCGATGCCCTACGGAGTCTGCTAACGTAACCTTAGTTTAATCGACCAAAAACTTGCAAAAGCCTATGTTTTCAATTAAAATAATGTAAAGAAGAAAATCATTCTGTATTTCCGTGAGCTAGAAAACAAACATTTAGATATAACTGACAAGGGTGAGTACAAGGACACTCGTGTTAATATCCCTGTATACACCCTTGTTCAGTTGCATTAAATGATTGTATTCTAGCTTGGGGAAATGCAAACAAATTGGTGCCGAAATTCACAGAAAATAACTATAACAACAAAAAACTGCTGTAATTATGGCGCACTAAATTATAAAATTTACATTGAATTACTGCCCTGGTCTAGCATTCTGATCATAATAGATTTGTCTCAAGTCAAGGCTTCGTTATATTTTTTATCGCTTATCATTAGTGTAATTTTAAAAAAACAGAAAGATACTATTACACATGTTTTAAGGTGACGAGCTTGCAGGCTCTTTACCGTACCGGATAAAATGCTTAGCGGCATTTCTTCCGGGTCTTTACTTTCTGAGTTACAATTCCGCCGATGTCGACTTTGCCTTCCACACCTTTCAGAGTCGATAAAAAAAAGTACCGATTAAGCAATGGGGTTGATATAATCGACCAGCCCACTCCCACTAAGATTACTGACTTTGTGCCAGATTTAGAAAGAACTGTTGATTCCTGTCTATTTCGTTAGAATGTCTAAAAATGCTTTGCGGTATTTCCCCTAGCTCTTTCAGACAATGAAATATGTGATTCACAGTAAAATACATTGGATCGTAGTTATTATGACAATATGTTGTTGAGCAGGGGTTCTCTTAGGACATGCAAATCCTCATGAGCTTACAATAACACAAAACGATTCCGAAGTTGTACCTTGTATTGAGCGTTGAAATAAAATTTTACAACTGGCCATTCAAGGCAGAAAGCCCAGCTGCTACACATGTCACAGTAAAAGTCACATAAGGGCTTTCTATCCAGAAGTGCGGGAAAGCTAATAGAAAGAAAGAAAGAAAGAAAGAAAAACAGCAGTAGGTCACGGAAACGTAAAACGATGATATCACCTCGTCTTTATTTATAAGAGCAAACCAGAAAACAGAGGAAACACCGCCACTTGAAATTCTGATGGAAAACATAAAGGATCAATACGATTATTTCTGATCAAATTCATTGCAGTTAGACAAAGAGGTGTGCTCTGATTATGTGAATCCTACAGAAGCCAGGATATCAACTAAAATATAAAGCAATCTTCGAACAATGCTATGAATAAGTTACTTAGACGATCACGAAGGCGTGGATATTTTCTTGGCCGCTTCGATCCCAAAATTGTCAAGGGGCACTTTTGGAATAAGCAAGTCTGTAGACTGTGAGGCCAGAAAATAGATGTTACGGAAAAAGGATCAGGGTCGAAGAAAATCCTGATCATCGCAGGCGGAGGTTTCTCAATCGTGTGTAGATGTTATTAATAATTTGTGGTATACGATCTTGTTTATATCTTGTACTGTAATTGTATGTTTTATATATTATATATCATTTATTTATTATCTATATTTTAAACTCATTAATATATTCATTGTGCAACGTCGTTACTTCTCATCACATTGCCGATCCTCACATGTATTTTGTAACCCTCGTGTATTACGTTTCATTTGTAGTATGTATGATCCCTTGTGAACAACAAAGCACCTGTTATTATAGCCGCTGTCGTTACTATTATTATTGTGTTGTTTTTTTTTCTTCTTTCTTCAAATTTTCTCCCATTTCTCGCCGAGTGTTTTCCGTACACCTAGGGCATATTATTTGTTATCATTATTATTATTGATTTTTATTATCATTATTAATTTTTATTTGTTATTATTATTATTATTATTGCTGTTGTTGGTATTATTATTATTATTAATTTTTATTTATGATCATTATTACTATTATCATTAATTTGTATTTATTATTATTAACATTAATTTTTATTTATTATTATTATTACTATTATTGTTGTTGGTATTATTATTATTATTATTATTATTATTATTAATTTTTATTTATGATCATTATTACTATTATCATTAATTTGTATTTATTATTATTAACATTAATTTTTATTTATTATTATTATTACTATTATTGTTGTTGTTGTTGTTGTTGTTGGTATTATTATTATTATTATTATTATTATTAAGGCGTGGAGCTAGCAGAAAGTTTAGCACTTCGGGCAAAATGCTTTGCGGCATTTGTTCTGGCTTTACGTTCCGAGTTCAAATTCCGCTGAGGTTGGTTTTGCCTTTCATCGATAAATTAAGTACCATTTAAGCACTAGGATCGGTATAATCCCTCAAAATTTCATAGCTTGTTCCTTTAATATAAAGGATTATTATTATTATTATTATTATTATTATTAGCAAGCTAGCAGAATCGTTAGCATGCTGGGCAAAGTGCTTAGCGGCATTTCGCCTGTCTTCACTTTCTGAGTTCAAATTCCGCCGAGGTTGAGTTTACCTTTCATCCTTTCGGGGTCGACAGAATAAATACCATTTGAACACGGGTCGTTGTAATCGACTTATCCTCTCCCCTGAAATTACTGCCCTAGTGCCAAGATTTGAAGCCATTATCCTTATTATTTGACGAAAACTCTTAGATTATTTTGCTGCGTATGATAGGAAGTCTCAGCCGTCCACAGCCAGCAAACTAAGGTGACACTTGTTTATGGGTCATATTTCAAGAGCCTTGCGAAGAATTCTTGCAGTTCCAAGCAATGCTGATTTTTGTAGATGTTTTACCTTCACACTTACACAAATCTTTTAAAGCCATGTTGATAATTGAGTGCTGATACTTCCAAGTGCGCCAATTATTATTGGTATCGCATCCACTCTCCGCATTGACCACAACCTTCGTATTTCCCACTTCAAATCGTCGGAGTTGTTCAGTTTTACTTTTTCTTTGATTCTGTTGTCACCGGAACATGCAAGTTCTTTCTTCTTTAATCACTACAATAACATCCGGTTTCCGATGTCCGGTCAGGTGATCGCACTGCATCATTGCATCCCACAGGATTTTGCGATCTTCATTTTTGGTGACTTCTTGCAGGTGGGGCCCAGTGAGAATTTCTTCAGGTTGAGTAACCCATCCTACTCAAAAGGACTCAGAATTAGGTTTGTTTAAGGATGTTGAACGAAAATCCCATGTTTCCAGAGGTGAATTTTTCAAATCCCAAATCCTCTCAAAACATGGCTATAATGCTCCCCAACTACTTCTGCTTGTAATCAGAGATGCACATATCGTCAACCACCGAAAGACATCCTCAACTGGTTAAGGTCAAGCAGCTGACAAGCGATTCTGTGGTACTGAGCAGAATATTTTTGGTCACTCATCTTTATATACCAAGACAAAACATGTACATGACAACACTTCCAATCAGTTAAGATCAGGAACCCTGAGAGCCACTGCCTGGTACTGCTTCAGGTCATTTATTATTATTTTTCTTCTTTCTTCAAATTTTCTTCCATTTCTCGCCGAGTGTTTTCCGTACACCTAAGGCAGAGGAGCTCATTGTATGCATTCCTAGTTTACACACACAAAGTCACAGGTAAAATATGTATTAAAAAAATAATAATAACAATAAATAAATTCATGAATGGATGTTGTTTTCACAGCGATAATGCTCTTCTCAGTACATGAGTCGTTCCGATTAACACGATGTTTTGCACTTTTATTATTATTTATTTATTTGTTTGTTTGTTTGTTTGTCTGTTTATTTATTTATTTATTAATTATTAAGGTGGCGAGCTGGCAGAATCGTTACCACGCTGGGCGAAATGCTGAGCGGTATTTCATCTGCCGCTACGTTCTGAGTTCAAATTCCGCTGAGGCCGTCTTTGCCTTTCATCGTTTCGGGGTTGATAAATTAAATACTTGTTGCGTATTGGTGTCGATCTAATCCACTGCCCCACCCCAACAATTTCAGGCCTTATGCCTATAGTAGAAAGGATTATTATTTTTATTGTTGTTGTTGTTGTTGGTGTTGTCGTCGTCGTCGTCGTCACCGTCATCAATCTTCTTTGACGTGATCATCATCAGTTCCTCCTCCGCATCACCACCACCACCACCACCACCACCACCAACACCACCACTGCTATAACTCTTATTTACCCGTTCTATTGTTATTGTTGCCAGCTTACACGTATAAATTGTGAAATATTTTTCGCTTTCGTTTTCCATTAGCCTAAACTAATTCTAGACAATTCAACTAATTCAGTCCAATCTCCAATTAATAGATTTCTTTTCCTCACAAACAATTACTCCGTGCCATAACCATCTAACTACCATCACAACTGTCATCATTCAATTACCACCATTAGATGACCAACAAATCACCACATCTACTGCTTTTACTAATATCTCCACCACCACAACTCATATCACCTAAAATACAATGCATTATGTTAGTAAAAGTGTGTGTAAGCTATTGCGTAGGAACGTAAGGACACAAGAAGACATTTTCATCCTTTTCTCAGATAGAATATAGAAAAGAGAACAAAAAAATCTGTAGTTAAGTGGGAACAAATAATTGACAATTTTGAATAATGCAATTACCAGGTAAAAATCTAGTTAAAGTTCGAAAACTTCTCTTTCTTTCAATGGAGAAAATATGTTTCGCTAGAAGACATGTCGAAAATCACAAAACGTAACATTTTATTTATTAATTCGCATATTTGGTTCACTTATCTCCATTTTCTGTCAGATATTTTGAAGACAAATGATATTGTTTGTCAGCAAGTATGCATAAACACGCAAATTACACACAAACACAAATGCAAAAAGACTTATGGATCGATGTGCGCAATGGAAAGCGCGGTCTCTGTTTACATATCTCCGCACTACACACGGACAGAAAGACTCACATACTCACGCACACGTAATCACACACATACGTAATCACACACATGTCAGACAATAAAAAGCAGCATTAGTATCAATGTTAAAATTGTGAGTCTAGGAGAGAACTGGAAAGATTCTGCTTAGGGGCAACGAAGACCAACGAAGAAGAACTTCGGCAATATGCTTGCAATTAGCTGGGAACAATGGAATAAAACTACTTCTTAAATAATCTATTTCATTCTTTGTTTTATTATGATTCCACACACACACACACACACACACAAATATATGTATGAATATCGTTTTTGTCAAAGTAATATTCCCTAAGAGAAGCCATTAGCGCTAAATGGCTGTGAACATTAAATATTATTAGAAGCCTGGCCTCCCTGGCCGTGATAGCTAAAACATTAATGAACTCAAGAATAATGCATACATACATACATACACATATATATGTACCGATACACAGACGTGGTTATATATAAAATATACATATGTATACATCCATACACACAGACACATATACCTGTTGTTATTTCATATTTTGGATACTTATAATGCCCAATGTTTCATATCTATCTATTTATCTCTCTCTCTCTCTCTCTCTCTCTCTCTCTCTCTCTCTCTCTCTCTCTGTATATATATATATATATATATATATATATATATATATAAAAATAGTGCACATTTAAACACAAGAGAAGTGACCTTTAACAGGCAGCTTTACACGCTAGAAGAAGCAGTCGAAACGTCCAAAACCACATTTCAGAGCAATTTCGGAAGGAATGAAAAATATAACTTTTACCTTGTGATATTTTTACAGTCATACTTAGGTTTTGAATCTATCTATCTATCTATCTATATATATATATATATATACACACACAGGCTGGTGTACCCGGTAATTCCCGGGGGTGGGGTGGGGTAAATATGTTCTATTGAAACGCCTTATTACTCTGATATGAGAAAGCAATTTCGTTATAACTGCCACAAAAGGTGTATTTTCCGTCACGAAAAAGTACAAAATACTGTCAGCTGGAGGAGGTTGGTGAGAAAGATTGTCAGAGGCTGGTGAGAGAGTTTGTCGGAGGTTGGCGAGAGGCAAAGACATTATTCTGCTTAGCGAAGGCATCTGGGAAATGTATATCTTTAATGTTTAAGATTCAAATTAAGGAAGTGCAATGATAATCTTTAGCAGTTCAAAACTGTGAGTAGTGAAATGCAGAATTAGGTCGGTTGATTGTGAGAATCAAATATTGATCACTTCGCTAAAAACTGCAAGTGGTATGAGTTATTTCCCTTTGGTTGTTTAAATAAAATATTAGTAATGTCTAGTTGATAGGAGGATCCACAGGATGGGCCCTATTATCGATTTTTTCCAACAATCTCAGTATGTCACGTGGTTTCCAGACATGAGTTCTACACACGTGTCAAATAAAGTAAAAAAGTGATATTGTGTGCAAAAATTAGAAATTGGACACACAAAAAAAATCAATATTCTAAGTAATTGAACATAAACAATGAAATGGGTTATTTCCCCTGAGTGTTTTAAAAAATATTGTACAGGTGCTATGGGTTATTTCCCTTGGGTGTTTAAAAAAAATTAGTTATAGGAGGTAGATATAAAGGTCCCTTCCAGGGGCCGTATTATCGATTTTTCTCAACAATCTAAGTATGTCACGAGGTTTCCAGACATGAGTTCTACTCACGTGTCAAGTTTCATCAAAATCAATAAAACAATGTAGGAGGAGTTCCTTTACACTGAAGTGATGGTAAGTGCTGCAAAAATTCCGCTTGGTCATATCCGTAGCTACCATACCACTGTTAAGAACAATGAGTCAAGAGCTTGGGAAAAAACTCTTTGACTGCAACAAAAAGGACGTTGATGCTATCCGTGAAACAAACAGAGACCACGAAGCCTGGCTCTGATTGGGCGGGCTTAGAATTATTGTACCACGAAAAAGATGTGGACCATATGTTCCGTCACTGAAACAATGAAGGAAGGAAGGTTTTGGTTAAAGAGGCGAAATCCGCGGCTAATTACTGCAAGATTTGGCAATATCTGGTTGTGATCTGATCTCCAGTACAATCCCATGAACATTTCTGATGATTCATTCCAGATCTTTCTAATGATGTAACTTGTATAGAGTTTCATTGTAACATTAAGTTTTGTCTCTCGAGGCTTAAGTAATAAAACTGTTGGAATAAACATTGAAAGGCAACATTTAGCTTACACCAAACCGTAGTATACTGAACTGAAGTAGATTCCTACTCCAGTACTGGGTTCTTTCATCAGTAAATGTTTATTTATCGTTATTTGTTACTTAACAACTCTAATACAAACAACTGGCCTCACTCTGGGTACACTAATACAAATGGCCTCACTCTGGATACACTAATACAACTGGCCTCACTCTGGATACACTAATACAAATGGCCTCACTCTGGATTATTATTGCAGCCTTGGGACAAGAGTTACTTCTAGATCCACAATATTAGTGTGGCACAGGCTAGAAGAATGAATTATAACTAACTGCACCAACTTTATCTTCATTTTTACCACGAATACGGTGGTCACACACATACAAATACACTACACACGCACGTATGATCATAACTTGACGGTTCGACAGATAGAGTTGGATAAATTGAGATGCAGCTTCAGCATTCAAATCCATTAATATAACCGAAATGCTGTTCTAGTCAACAAGTCACTCCCTTTTGAAGTTGCAAGCTTATTTACTGTTTAAGCGTCACGTGGTGGATGGTGGTGGGTTATGTAATTTGAACTCACAGTACAGAGAACCGGAAGAAATTCCACAAAGCATCTCATCCGACACTCTAAACATAACGTCTCAAATCAATCTATGGCTTTGAACTTGTACATTATTTACCGATCCTGAAAAGATTGAATTCAAATTTGATTTCGGCAGGATTTAAACACAGAGTGTACAGAGTTGAGACAAGTAGCTTAGGATTAGGGGATTCTAGCCGAGCTCTGAGAACCCTGCCCGTTCAGCGCCTTCTGAGTAATCAAATTACTAATTAGTGGTATATAGAATGAAATAAGTGCCACATTGTCATGATCGATTAAACCCATCGAAGGGAGTAAAGTATGACTACAGTTCAATACATGAAACCAGAAAAAGAAAATTATCTGTCTGTCTGTCTACCTACCTACCTACCTACCTACCTATCTATCTACCTATCTATCTATCTATCCATCTATCTATCTGTCATTATCTTTTGCTTACTGCAGATATTGCGCTGCCGCCATGTTGCGTAACGCATACACATATTCATGGTTATATAAATATGTGTATATGAATGTATGTTTATACAGAGGAGAGAGAGAGAGAGAGAGAGAGAGAGAGAGAGAGAGAGAGAGAGAGAGAGAGAGAGAGAGAGAAGCAGGGTGTTATGTGTGTGTGCTCACATATGCGGTGACTGTAAAATCTGCACTCCTTTAAATCTCTACAAACCTATATATATGTATGTGTGTGTGTGTGTTTACATATATCTATATATAAAGATACATATATATATATATATATATATATATATGCATGTAAATATATATATATATATATATTTATATATGCATATATATATTTATATATGCATATATATATTTATATATGCATATAAATATGCATATATATATGCATGTAAATATGCACATTTATATATATATATATATATATATATATATATATATATATATATATAGTACAGGGAGAGACAGAGAGACATATTTGCGTGTGCATGTGTGCCTACGTATGCGGTGTGTGTAAAATCTACGCTCATTTATACATGTAGATAAACCTATGTATACATATGTGTGTGTGTGCTTGCTTATGTGTGTGTGTGTGAACATACATGCATATATGTGTATGTGTGTATATGTGTGCGCGGATGTGTGTCTGTGCATGTATGTGCGTTTGCGTGTGTATGTGTGTGTGTATATATGTATGTACAGACGTATGTATACACGCGTTGGCTTAAAAAGCTAAAAGGCTTTCTCTAATGTTTACTAACAGTTATTGTTGATGGTTATCGTCAGAAATAATCTACGAAGGGTGTGACGTGTCTGTATGTTTATATTAAAACACCGTCAGCATGAATTTTAGCCACGACGTAATGTGAGATTATAGCATTACAGACGAGCGTATATGGGATAGAGAAGAGAGAGAGGGGATAGAGAGACAGAGAGTGAGAGAAAGCGAGAGAGAGAGATAGAGAAAGCGAGAGCGTTGTGAGAGGGGGCGGAAAGATGGAAGCTAGTGCTTTAGCAACATAGTAAAACGTAAAAGATAAATAATAATAATAATAATAATAGCAATAACAATAATTCAACAACATGATTAATCAGAAGCTGAGCAATAAACTAAATATATATTTCGATTAGCATATCTCACATACGTGAAAGCTTTCATTTGGAATATAAGTCGATGACACACACACACACACACACACACACACAGACACACACACACACACATATACATGCACTCGCACATATATATGCACACATGTCTCTCTCCTTATGTGTATGTATATACATACGCACGTACATATAATGTATATATATATATATATATATATATATATATATATATATGTATGTATATATATATATATATGTATGTATATATATATATGTAGGCGCAGACGTGGCTGTGTGATAAGTAGCTTGCTTCCCAACCACATGGTTCCGAGTTCAGTCCCACTGCGTGGCACCTTGACTAACTGTCCTCTAGTGTGACCTCAGGCCGACCCAAAGCCTTGTGAGTGGATTTGGTAGACGGAAACTGAAAGAAGCCCATCGTATATATATATATATGTATGTATATATTTATGTGTGTGTGTCCTTCTGTCTGTATTTATGTTTGTCCCCCAACCGATGTTGGTGTATTTATGTACCCTTAACTTAACGGTTCGGCAAAAGAAACCGATAGTACTAGGCTTACAAAGAATAAGTCTTAGGGGCGATTTCTTTGGATATAAAAAAAAAAAATTTAATGCGCTGCTCCAACTTGGCCGCAGTCAAATAACCGAAACAAGTAACAGAATAGCAGGGTAACAAAATATAACACACACACACACATACACACACACGCACACATACATACATATACATATGTAGCATGAAGTTGATATAAAGCATATGAACAAAGGAACTAAAACAGGAATGTTTATATGTTTATTTACTCATGTAAATATATGTTTGTGTGCGATTGTATATACACATACACACATATATATTCTTTTATTTCTTTCAGTCATTTGACTGTGGCCATGCTGGAACAACGCCTTTAGTCGA
>NC_142937.1:14231000-14261000 GCF_046866305.1 Octopus bimaculoides
ACAGCCACTCCAGCACACACACACACACACACACACACACACACACATACATATATATATACTGTGTAAAGATAACGCGTGCGTTCGGTACATATATATGCATATACTCATATCGTGTTCATATATATATATATATATATATATATATGTATATATATATATATACACCCTGTTCTGACGCCGAATGTTTCATTTTTTATGGGGCAAACCTGAACGGGACATTCTGAAAAGCACGAGTGATGTCTTAAATTTGAATAAAGTAATAAAGTAACATAATCTACCATATATATATATCGAGTACGTATAACCCTTGCTTGTAAACTCGGACACAAATGTGTTTTCGTCTGTGTATGTATGTGTGTGTGTGTGCGCGCGCCTGAAAAGAAACGATAGTATTTTGTTACTGCTGCATATATTTGGTGTTGGTGCTTTTTAAAAACTTCGATAATATGAAAGGTAAGTTCATTTTGATGAGATTTGAACGAAGCAATAACTTTGATAACAACGCACTCTCTCTTTTATCCTTGCTTCCTTTCCACTATCTCCCCACTCTCTTTTTTCTGGCTCACACTCTCTCCTTCTCCCCTCTCTTTCTTCGTCATTTCTATTGCCTTAGTGATTTTATTAATTGTATTAATAGTTTTTCTACGACCACAACATCTGTTCAAGTACAGTTTATCTTAATAGTAAATTGTTCTAAAGACTTTACTATAAGACATAACAGATATAACAGCATAAAAAAAACAACAACAAAAACCAACAGACATGTCATCAACTATATTTAGCTCCTCCATTCCTGTATCTACACACCATTTGTCAGCGTGGAATTTTATATCAACACTTAAAAAGGAACTAAAGAACAAACAAAAAAATACAATAAAAGACAGCAAAACCATTTTGTTGTCATTCTCTCTATTGTCAAACGGATTTTAAATAGTTATACGGAAATCATAATTCTTACGCCGATAATTCAATTTGTTCAATTTGCAACACAGATCATTGGAAGAAACTGAAAGCATTGTGCGACCGTCTCGAAATGAACGAGAAAAGTTCATTACTCGGTATATTTCTCTGATATCCCAGATCAGTTTAAATGACATTTCACGATTTCTAGGAAATCTCCGGCAGGTATTTTATTTTGTGTTCTGGATGTCTGAAGTGCTTGCTGACGGCCTAGCAAAGAATAAGGATTAATGGACTGGTCGACCGAATAACACATAAATGGGAATAAATGTTGCATGCACGACTACATAAGGATAAATAATTAACCTTTAGATATCGGTCACACACATAACATATATATACATATCTTACACATATGGACCAGAGACAAATATATGTTTGTGTGTGTATGTTTGTGTTTATGTATGTATGTATATATATATATATATGTATATATATATATATTATATATATGTATATATATAAATACACGTAACCACATAACATATATATATATATATATATATATATATATATATATATATATAACCTTTGTCTTTTACTTGTTGCAGTCATTCATCAGACTGCGGCCATGCTGGGGAACCGCCTTGAATTTTTAGTCGAATGAATCGACCCTAGTACTTATTTTTTAAGCCTGGTACTTACTCTTCTATAGTAGAAGACACTTGCCCAAGGTATCACGCAGTGGGACTGAACCCGGAACCATGTGGTTGATAAGCAAGCAACTTACCACACAGCCACTCCTGCACCTAATAAAGAATTTATTATTATTATTATTATTATTATTATTATTATTATTAAGGTGCCGAGCTGGCAGAATTGTCATCGCGTCGGGCAAAATGCTTAACAGTATTTCGTTCGCCTTATCGTTCTGACTTTAAATTCCGCCGAGGTTGACTTTGCCTTTCGTTCTTTCGAAGTCGATAAAGTAAGTACCAACTGAGCTTTGGGATTCAGCTAACAGACTACCCCCAGCTCCCGCCAAGATTTCAGGCCTTGTGCCAAATTTAGAAATGGTTATTATAATTATTACTGTTGTTTTGTTTTTTGTTGTTATTTTCATTATTAGACATTCTTTTCACTGCACCAATAGGCGCAGCTCTGTGAGCCGTGAATATATGCAGTGTTATTGCTTTGCATGTTCTAATTGCATTGACTTAAACGTAATATTTGTATGCAGTGCTAAGTAGTTCTATTTTCTGTAAGCTGTGCACATTTGTATCTCTTGAGGTTTTGCCATATGTATTTGCCTGCGTTTTGTTTTGTTTTGTTTTCTTTCTTATATTCATTCCCAAGACAGCAATTAATATTAAGGATTGTTTCTCTATTTCAGTCCCCACTTTCTGATTTACCTCTATTTTCAGATTTTTATATTTGGATAATTTCCTCACTTCTTTCCCCCCCCCCCCACACACACACTTCTTCTCTGCTTCCTCCTCCATCTCCTCCTCCTCATCATCATCATCATCGTCGCTTTCGACACCAACGTCATCCTCGTTATACCACCACCACCAACACCAACACCACCACCACCACCAACAACAACAACAGGCAAATTAAGTAGCACTGAAAATATCATACAATGCAGACATTGAAATTAGAGAAGTGGTTCATAATCACCAATGCAAATATTTGGGATTAGACGAGACTGTTAAAGTACAACATGGGAATGAAAGAGAAAATTAGGAAAGAATACTACAGAAGAGTTAGACTAGTATTAAAAAGTGAACTATACGCTAGAAATGAAATATGTATCAATACACGTGCCATCCAGTCACAGACTACAGCTTCAAAATAATATACTGAAACATAGGTTAACTGGCAAAAGTTAGATAGAAAAATCAGGAAACTACTGACAGTATACCGAAGCCACTATTCCAAAGCAGATATAAACAGAATATATCTGGCTCACACACAAGTGGGATGTGATCTTATACAAATGGAACACTTCTACAAAATAATACCAGTTGGACTGAACAAATACTTAGAAATAAAGAAGTGAAGATTCGTATGTGTAATAAAGAAACATGAGAAGACAAATAAAAAACTCTTCTCTATACAAAAGGAAGCGATAAAATTCAAAGCAGAGACTGGCTTCAGTGAAGCATAAATTTAGATAACAGAAATGGTTAAAAGACAAAAACAAAAAGAAAGAAAAAAGAACAGTATGGGGAACAAAATTACGAAACATATTCGAGAAAATGGAGAGAAAAATTAGTCTATAGCCAATATATGGGGCTCACAAGACAGATATTTTTTTCTACTGCCGCCCTCCAAAATACTGCTGTTAAGAACAACCTACATCATGTGTAAAATACTACCAATTCAATAGAATAGTTCAAGATTCAGTAGAATTGTTCAAAAAGAACAATCTTCATACACAACAAACATCCTATACAACAAGTATCTAATAATCTAAAACAACACAAGTACAACGTCTACTAGACAAGATTAGGGCCCGATAAAATAACACAACTCATATTACACACACCATCATGCATAACATAGCATGCACTAATGTAACAAGAAACAAGAAACTAAGCCCCATAACAAAACAAACAAGTACAGTAAACTAACAGGAGATGCCTACACACCCACAATCCCCATAAAATTATAAATACAATACTCCACAAACCTCAGGAAAATGGAGGTGCACCAAATGTGCAGTAGGAACATGCAGAAAACTACTAAAGAAAAACTTTACAAAATGATAATAATAATAATAATAATAATAATAATAATAGTAATAATAATCCTTTCTACTATAGGCACAAGGCTTGACATTTGGGGGAAGGGGGCTAGTCGATTACATCAACTCTACTGCTTGACTGGTACTTATGATCGGCAAAGTCGATTTCGGCGAAATTTGAACTCAGAACGTAGCGGCAGACGAAATACCTATTTCTTTACTGCCCACAAGGGGCTACACACAGAGGGGACAAACAAGGACAGACAAACGGATTAAGTCGATTATATCGACCCTAGTACGTAACTGGTACTTAATTTATCGACCCCGAAAGGATGAAAGGCAAAGTCGACCGCGGCGGAATTTGAACTCAGAACGCAGTGGTAGACGAAATACCTATTTCTTTATTGCCCACAAGGGGCTAAACATAGAGGGGACAAACAAGGACAGACAAAGCGATTAAGTCGATTACATCGACCCCAGTGCGTAACTGGTACTTAATTTATCGACCCCGAAAGGATGAAAGGCAAAGTCGACCTTGGCGGAATTTGAACTCAGAACGTCAAGACGGACGAAATACCGCTAAGCATTTCGCTCGGCGTGCTAACGTTTCTGCCAGCTCGACGCCTTCTTTTAGCGGATCGTGTCGTTCGCGAGAAGAGACTCAATAGATCGCAGTGTGGTAGCTGCTCTACTAAGCACGTCACTCCGAACGGCGGCAAGTCGAGTCGTATGCAAGCGATCCTTTTCGTCTCGATCTCTTCGAACAAGTCGTGGGGGGGGGGGACGACTTTGCGAACGGCCGGACAAAAAGACCGACCGCTTTTCCACCGCCGCAGACGTCCCGAAATGGCAATTCCGCCGGCGACGCTGCCGCTCGCCGCGCGTGAACGTGACGGGCAGACGAAATACCGCTAAGCATTTCGCCCGGCGTGCTAACGATTCTGCTAGCTCGCCGCCTTAATAATAATAATAATAAGAAGAAGAAGAAGAAGACAACAATTAAGGGTTATGACTCCCTTCGGTCACGAATGACCATGGGTTGCATCTAGAGAGTTCCCCTCCGAGGAACAAGTCCGGGTAAGATTGTTTGCGGAAGACCAGCAGTTGCCCGAGCATACCACTCAACCCTCTCCACGCCACTGATGTTGTCCAAGGGAAAAGCAAAGGCCGATACAGCTTGGCACCAGTGACGTTGCAACCCATTTCCAAAGATGAATGAACAGGAGTAACGTGAAATAAAGTGTCTTGCTCAAGAACACAGCACATAGTCCCATCTGGGAATTGAACTCAAAACCTCTCGTTTGTAAGCCAGATGCTCTAACCGCTGAGTCACGCGCCCTCACAAGTTAGCAATTATTCCTGTGATAAACGGTGCACTTCAATTTCCGTCTACCAAATCTATTCACAAGGCTTCTGTCGGCCCAAGGCTATAGGAAACACTTGTCCGAGGTGCCACGCAGTGGGACTGAATCCTGTACCATTTGGTTCAGAACTACACTTTTTACCACACAGCCACGCCAGCGAAATTCCCAGATATGTTGTTTTATTGCTTTCTTTCATAGTTATTTATAGCTGTCCATTTTTTCACACGAATTTTTCATCCTCACACACCCCTTCATTTTGTATAACTTTTGTTTTTCGAAACCCACACATTTTCTAACGCTTAATATTTTGCATGGATGAACGAACTGTACGAAATAAAACGAATAATTATTATTGCCATCATCATCATCCTGATGTTTTCATATTTAATCAAGAATCTTTGCTAAAAATACAGAACGGCTTCGTCCTCGTGAGAAGCAGTGAGAGGTGTTTGCTATAGTGGTAGTAAACACTAATCTACGCAAATACACTTCTTGATAAAATCGAGTGGCAAAAAAATTAATACAGATTGTAAAAAAAATAAGACAAACAGAAAAAGGAGAAGAAAACTAACAGCAAACAAACAAATGTCGCAAGTATTACAAGCAAACTAATAATATAATGAACTTGTCAAAAACAAAAATAACATTAATTTTTTAGCATGGCGAGTCAATAAAATTGTCTGAATGTAGGTGATCTCAATGGAAAACAAATAACCTGATTGAAGTGTATGAGGAGGACAGAGTCTTCTTGCCTGAGCGACATACAAATATCAGCTGAGAAATTCCATTGCCCCAGCAATATTACCAAGTGCACAACTGACTGCAGGTCAGAAAACTCGTTCGCCTTCAATTCCAAAAGTCGACTGTCAAGAGGCTACTCTTCTATCCCAAACCCGCGGTGCTATTTATCCTCTAACGACAATTTACAGAATATGAAGAGTGAGAAGAAGTATCATACTATTGGAGACATAACAAAAAGGTGAAAAAAAACGGGTTCCCCAAATGAAAAGCTTTACTCATAGTGAAAGCTACAAGATCATGCTTTTCCAGGACATGTTTTTCACGATTGAGCAAAGCACCAATTCTTTTCTCAAGGATATAATGGAAGGCCTCAAGCAAAACGATAAGGATGAGCTACTTTGAGTGCATTAAGCCTTAACATGAACAGTAACAGGCAGTGAGAAGGTAAACAAAATGTGTTAGGAGCATCTCATTTCTCACCATGTCATAAATCAGGAGAATTACTAAAAGAAATTCTAAACGAACTGCAGGAAGCAGGAATAACATGTTCACTGAGAAGGAGATAGGTTAAGAATTAAAGACTCTTAATGAAAAACATTCGACTAAACTATGGACTATTAATGTGCTATTTTCTACAAGATTTGGGAGATCTCTTGTCCAGTCAAAAACCAATAATAGTCACAAGTAATTTTAAATATAATAATTTCAAAGCGTGCCAAGAGACTAATGTCGCTGGATGTTTTGATTCAATTTTGCTGGCTGGTTTTCACCCTTATGTGGGTAGGTTACCCCATCTGACTTCATGGTATCTTTTCCAATTATTGTGAATTTCTCTACAAGTGTCTATTTATTCTGCACTTAATTTACAAAGTTTTAAAATCTCCCATTATTTATTGCTCAACGTCTTCGAACCTTCACTTTTATATGTTGTTGTTTTGTCTGTCTTCCTATGGTTATGACCCCCCTTTTTTTTTGCCCTTTCAAAGCCTACCCAGGCTCATGGGCCCGGTTTCCCAGTTTCTATGGCGTATGTGTTCACTCCAGCTGGACGGGACGCCAGTCCATCGCAGCGTTACTCAAGAAACAGGAAGCTCTAGGTGTTTTCGCTCAATAAACACTCATAACGCCTGGTCTGGGAATTGAAACCGCAATCCTCCGACCGCAAGTCCGCTGCCCTAACGACTGGGCCATTGCGCCTCCTTATGACCCCTACGTATCACGTTTTTTATATCATATGTGTAAAAGGAGTCTGGTAACAATAATTCTTTCTACTATAGGCAAATGGCCTGAAATTTGGGGGCAGGGGCTAATCGATTACATTTATCTCAATACATGACTGGTATTTATTTAATCGACCCCGAAAGGATGAAAGGCGAAGTCTTCCTCGACGAAATTTGAGCTCAGAACATGAATCCAGGTGAAATGCAGCTAAGCATTTTGTCCGGCGTGCTAACGATTCTACCAGTTCACCACCTTTCTGATAGCAATAATAAAAGAAAGGTTTATTAGGCGTAGGTATGGCCATGTGATTAAGAAGCTCGGTGTGTAACCTCGTTGTTTCAGGTTCAATACCATTGCACAGCACCTTGGACAAAACTTTTTCTACGATAGATCCGAACCGACTAATGACTTGTGGGTGAACTTAGTAGGCAGAATCTATGTGGAAGCCCATCGTGTGTGTGTGTGTGTGTGTGTGTGTGTGTCTAAGTGTGTGTGCATATCTGTGCCACCACCACCACTTGACCACTTAGTCTGTTTAAGCCCCTGTAAGATAGCGGTTCAATATAACAGACCGATAGTGGAGGCGCAATGGCCCAGTGGTTAGGGCAGCGGACTCGCGGTCATAGGATCGTAGTTTCGATTCCCAGACCGGGCGTTGTGAGTGTTTATTGAGCGAAAACACCTAAAGCTCCACGAGGCTCCAGCAGGGGATGGTGGCGAACCCTGCTGTACTCTTTCACCACAACTTTCTCTCACTCTTACTTCCTGTTTCTGTCGTGCTTGTAATTCAAAGGGTCAGCCTTGTCACACTGTGCCACGCTGAATATCCCCCGAGAACTACATTAAGGGTACACGTGTCTGTGGAGTGCTCAGCCACTTGAACGTTAATTTCACGAGCAGGCTGTTCCGTTGATCGGATCAACTGGAATCCTCGACGTCGTAAGCGACGGAGTGCCAACAACAACAACAACAACAACAGACCGATAGGATAAGTAGGATACTTGAAAACAAATTTCCTCGGGTCGATATCTAAGCGTAGCCTTTCACAATAACTGGAACAAGTAAAATATAGAAGATTCCTATTCCTATCATTATTGTTGTTGGCGCCGTTGTTGCTGCTAGTGTTGCTGTTAGAACTATTAGTAAAGTTCTCACTCTCAGTAAATTTCGCGAAAGATGAGTATGACGAGTGTCATGCGATTGAGTGGTTCATCTGTCAGGTTTTGTTTGTACATTGATAGCAGGAAGAAATCACCTGCCTTTTTACAGTAATCAGATCTCTATGGAGATACCAGAAAAACCATTTGAGTATTTGTAAAATCCATTATAATAACATAGGTACCATTTCTGTACCTACTAAAGAACTTGTACGTCGTACCTCTTACAATGAGCAACCAAATCGCTGTCAAATTTTAACCTACGTGTTAAAAAAATGCGAATATGCTCAATAAAGTAGGCGCAGGCCTGGCTGTGCGGTAGGGAGCTTGCTTCCTAAGCAAATACTTACGGGTTCAGTCGTACTGAGTGGCACCTTGGATAAGTGTCTTCTACTACAGCCTCGGGCCCACCAAGGCCTTGTGAGTGGATTTGGTAGACAGAAACTGAAAGAAGCCCATGACCCCAGGACTTATTCTTTGTAAGCCTAGTACTTATTCTATCGATCTCTTTTGCCGAACGGCTAAGTTACGGGTACATAAACACACCAGCATCGGTTGTCAAGCGATGTTGGGAGGACAAACACTGACACACAAACATATACATACACACACACATATATATATATAAATATTTATATATATATATATATATATATATACGACGGGGTTCTTTCAGTTTCCGTCTACCAAATCTACTTACAAGGCTTTGGTCAGCCCGAGGCTATAGTAGAAGACACTTGCCCAAGTTGCCACGCAGTGAGACTGTACCCGGATCCATGTGGTTGGTAAGCAAGCTACTTACCACACAGCCACTCCTGCGCCTATATATATATATATATATATATATATATATATATATATACATACAGGGTGTCCACAAAGTCTGGCTACATGGAGTAAATAAAATCATAACATAAACAATTAAATATAAGAAATAATAATTTGTTAAAGTATCCCCATGTACCCAGACTTTGTGGACTGCGGTTGAAGATAGCTTTACATTGTAGATTATACACATATTATACTATGTTATATTATGTTATGTTATATTATATTATACACATGTAGAGCTTGAAACACGTGTACCGCGGAATCCTTTGTAGTTTTGTTGTTATTTTTTTCTTTTGGATTTACAATTTATATATATATATATATATATATATATATATATATATATATATATATACATATTTGTTTTGCAAGATTTTTGATGTGAAATCGTGTGTTGAAACAGATGTTGTTGTACTTGGGGATGGTCATATTGCCAGTTTAGCCAATAAAAACACACGCACTGTATATTTGGTGTTAGCAGTGATGCAGCACTTAGACAAATTACTGAAGCTACACACATAATAGAAGAGAAACCTAGCCTGAATAGGAAACTAGAATGGAACACTAATACACACCACTAACAAACCACAAACCACAGCATGTGACATGTTACCCATAAACCAATAATAATATGAACAAAGTATAATACAATACATAGATAAACAAATGGAATTAAATACTACATACGTTAACAAAATTTAATTAAACACAAAAAAAACAAAAAACACACACACACACACACACACACGAACAAATAAATAAATAAAAACAAATACAAACGAACACGTATTAACAGAGTATATAGGTGATACAGACACTCCCCTTACACACATGCACTTACAAAAGACACAGACACATTGAAAGACACGCATGCGTAGACACATACAATAGGAATACAAAATACAAAATGGCTGATATTTAGCAAGGTGAGACACACATAAGAAGGAAGGAAACAAAGGACCACTGATGAGGTCACAGAAGTGTGACGAAAGAACTCTGGCCGAAATAAGATTAAGATTAATGTAATATAAAGCTGAAGCAAATTAACACCAAATATACAGTGCGTGTGTTTTTATTGGCTAAACTGGCAATATGACCATCCCCAAGTACAACAATATATATATATATATATATATATATATATATCAAAAATTCAAAAAGCCGCCCCAGCATGGCTGCAGTCTAATGACTGAAGCAAGTAAAAGATAAAGTAAATGATGGGTTTCCGTTGATTTCGTCGATGAGTATTCAATTGTTTCATTAACTGAGTTACCTGTTTACTGAATTAGCGTTGACTGGCTGAGTACTCCACAGTAACGTAATTCCCCGCTTGGGCTAGTAAGAAACCCTGAGCGATATGCTGGCTCTTTAAGTTGCAAATATAATCCATCCATTATGCTTCCTCACAGTTTTCTTCGACTCAGTTCCACTCGCAGGACCTGGGTTGGCCCGAAGTAATGGTAAAAGACACTGACCCAAGATCCCATGCAGTGGGATCGAACCATGATAACTTCTTCGGTCATCTTTTATCCTTTGTTTTATTCATTTCAGTCATGGGACTGTGACCATGCTGGGGCACTGCAGTGACGAGCATAGTCGAAAAAAGTGACCCTGATAATTATTTTAAGTATCGTAATTATTCTATCGGTCCTTTGCCAAACTCCTGAATTACGGGGATATAAACAAACCAACATTGAGTATCAAGCGATGCTGGGAGACAAACACAAATACAAAGACAAGCACCTATACATGCACATATATGCAAAGGGATTCCACGCAATTTCCCCCTACTAAATTCATTTATTAGACATTGGTCGGTCCGGAGCTATAGCAGAAGTCACATGCCCAAGGTGCTGTGTAGTAAGACTAAACTCGAAATCCCGTTGTTGCTAAGTGAGCTTCTTAACCTGATGGCCATGCTGTAGTCGTTGATTATAATATTTGGAAAATGAAGGCAAGAAGGTCACGGTTTGAATGCTGGGCGAATGCTAAAAGTTCGACACACAGAGAAACAAGAGTTTCAACGCCAAATTTGGACGACATCCGAAAGTGACATCTATGAGAATTAACAGATTTGTGGATCACGCTTAACCGTGCGGTGGACTACCTGCATACCAGATGTTTGTTTAATCAGAGCTCACCTGAGGCAACACAATTTCATAAACAACAAAAAAAATGCACTTTAGTGTTTTATCTTGAAACCATTTGAGCATCATTCATCGAGTTCACTAAATGCTGTTATATAATAAATATAGTCATAGCGGAAAACGCATGGTGGCAATTTTTAGAAAATTACGATGCCATACATTTAGTTAATGTGGATTATATTGCACGGCGTGCGCTTAGTGTTGATATATCATAAAATTGAGTAGAAAGAGGAGGTTTTTTTTAAGATTAAATAAATTGATAACAGTAAACTATGTAAAATATGCAGATATTTGCTCGGAAATCTAACCTAAATACAGGATTGCATTAAATTGTACACGGTATCACATATGCAAAAGACTCACACGTACACACATGTACACAGTCATTCACATATATTCATGCATGAGAATAAGTAAAATACTTTGGATATAAAAAGATAATGAATTAACTATTTATCAGATTAATTTCACTCTCTTATAAATTTATATCCATGCAGTAACTACCAGATATACCGTATGTGTGCTCATATATACATTGCCTACATACACGCTAGCCTCTGTGTGTGTGTGTGTGTGTGTGTGTGTGTGTGTGTGTGTGTGTGTGTGTGTGTGTGTGTGTGTGTGTGTGTGTGTGTGTGTGTGTGTGTACACACATGAGAATAGTATAACTCACTTCGTACACCAAAAGAGACATTCGATGAGATGAAAGAAAATTATGGTGACGATGCACTCTCAGAAGGCAAGGTGGTGCTCACAGTCTTTTGGGACCAGCGCGGGGTAGTGATGATGGGTTTTCTGGCAAGGGGCACCAGAGTTAACGGGCCATATTATGCTTCTCTACTGCAGAAATTGTGGGACGCCATCAAAGCACATAGGCGTGGCATACTGACCAAAGGAGTTAGTCTCCTCTAAGACAACGTCCCAGTTCACAATGCGCGTGTTTCCTAGGGGAAAGCACACTCCTGAGGTTATGTAATTCTTCTTCATCCACCTTACTCTTCCGACCTGGCTTCCCGTTTCCCCGACTCTAAAATTTAGTAAGAGAGCCTGCTTCTACAGAAATCCTTGTATCCATAGGCTGCCTCATAGAAAATTGTCAGCAATTTAACTGTCCACACACGTTTCTCTCCTAATATGTAAATGGTAATATATACAGTATTTGGTGGCGTATAAAACGGTTTGTTATTACATCAAAATGTATAAAAACAATTACCCCGAATCAAATGGAGCGGATAGGAGACCGAGTGGTGTAGGAAAGAGAGCCGGATACTAGTTTTTATTATGATTTCAAATTGTTTGCTATGATGTTTTCATATATATGTGCTTATATGCGTGTGTGTGTGTGTGTGTGTGTGTGTGTGTGTGTGTGTGTGTGTGTGTGTGTGTGTGTGTGTGTGTTATTTTGTATATATATACCTATGGATCTATACATTTATCTATCTACCTACTTATAGATCTATCTGTCTATTTGTGTACGTATGTGTGTGTGTGTGTGTGTGTGTGTGTATGCGTATGTGTGTGTGTGTGTGTGTGTGTAATACCTCTTTAGAGATTAATGGCAGCTTGTGTTAATCACCGCATTTTTCACTTATTCTCAACAATAAGAGAAACAGCCAAACAGCTAAATATTCACAGGTTTCTGTACACTGTTGTGAATATTCATGTTTCGTCTGCGTTTTCACACATTTAGTTTTGCATGTATGCGTCTACACCAGTTCGTGTGTGTATGCAACCACAGAGCTTATCATTCACTTTGATTTTAACATCTCGATTCATATGTTGCTTTGATAGTTTAGCATTCTTGTCAAAAGGTTGCGATATTTTAAGGTGTGCATCAAGTAGCAATGCTTGTCAAAGAAAAAGAATGAAATAAGGTAAAAGAAATCGCGACTTCTTTGCATGGCTGATAGTTTATGGAATATACAAATTCATCTCTTTTAAAGGTCGCCTCCATCATCAAAGTGAAAACCGCTATTGAGCTGTAATAGTTTCAAAGTAGACGAGGAAAACTAAATGTAAAGGAAAGTGAATGATGGACAGATATACGGACACACGGGAAGAAAAGATAAGAAACAAACGTGTTGACGCTTGGTTTTACAAGTAACACCCACGAGTCTTTTACTATCAATAAAGTTTTCCATTAATTTAAAAGAAAACCTATTTTTTTCTCTCTCTTTCCTATTTCATAACCATGGAACAAGTATTCAATGCTTTCTACAAGTAATTATTTGAAACGTTCAAGTAGCATAACAAATAATACAGCGTCGTAATCATTATTAACACCAGCAACACGGTGACAAAAACATCATGAACCTTGATAAAAATCGTGACGTCTTTTGATAACTTTTTTTATGTAGGGGTGGAGATATTTTCGATTGAATTGTTCTATCTGTTCTGTTGACATTTATTTAATCCATGCCAAAACGATGAAAGCCAAACGAGATGAAAATTCCTATATAGTTCTCTACTTGTCTAAGGTTTAGCAAAAATGCTTAGATTTGCTTCTCTGATGAGTTATAACATGGCAGAAACATGCCCAGAGTTATCATCGTACTACAAAAGATCAGACCCAGTTCGTTACTGCATGTGATTTTGCTTTCTCACAACTGATTTTCTTCTATTTTTAATGTTTTTTTTTTACTTGTTTCATTAAATGGTTTTAGTTGCAGAAATCGACGCCAGGATTTATTTGTTGTAAGCCTAGTATTTTATTCTGTCGGGTTCTTTTGATTAACCGCTGAGTTACGGGGACATAAACACTTGCATCGGTTGTAAAGAGATGGCGCGGGGACGAACAGAGACATGCATACACATAAATATATACACACGCACACACACAGACACACATATATATAGAGAGAGAGATAGATATACGATGGGCTTCCTTCAGTTTCCGTCTACCAAATCCACTAACAAGGCTTTGGTCGGCCCGAGGCCATAATACAAAACACTTGCCTAAGATGCCACGCAGCGAGAATGAAACCGGAACCATGTGGTTGGAGAGCAAGCCTCTTACCAGACAGCCACGCCTAATTGAAATTAATTAAAATTTCTAAGCCCACTACATAACTAGCTTAGTACTCACTTTGTATACATAGCACAAATCACATATTCTGATATTCTTCACCTTTAAGTATCTTAAGACGCCATATCTGTTATCGGGAAAAATAATGGTTTAATGTGAAATTGATCGAGAAAAGTAAAGAAGATTTTGCGAAGTCTATACTTTAATATATTAGCGTCATTAGTGAAGGCGCGTGGCTCAGTGGTTAGAGTATTTGGTTCATGATCGTAAGGTTATGAGTTCGATTCCTGGCGGTGCCTGTGTCCTTGAGCAAGACACTTTATTTCACGTTGCTCCAGTCCACTCAGCGGGCAAAAAAAAGAGTAGTACCTATAGTTCAAATGGCCAACCCTGTCACATTCTGTTTCATGCTGAATCTCTCTGAGAATTAATTACGTTAAGAATATACGTGTCTGTGGAGTCCGCAGCCACTTGCATATTAATTTCACAAGTAGGCTGTTCCGTTGGCCGGATCACCTGGAACACTCGTCGTCATAAATGTCAGAGTGCCAGTTATTAGCGCCATTAGTAAAATGATCCGAAATAAAGCCTATGGAATCCGTAGTCTGATAGGAATAAACAGAAAAAGAGCTAATGAGAAAGTATTGGGATGGCTTTGACTGAAATATAGTTACGTGCGAGAGCAGTAGAATGCCGCTTAGACACGGACATAAATTTGATTCACTTAGATAGGGTTGCCTGGATTAGAGTCCGTGCTGTAAAACCCAAAACAACCAGTAATACCTGACCAACATACTGACGATGAATCCAAGTATTGCATTTATAGATGTATGCAGAACTAAGATAGAATTTGCTGAATTTTATAAACAAGAACGACTATTCTTACTTAAACAAAACCAGATGGAAACACAAGTGTTGCAAAAACTCCTACATCAATAAACTGAATGTGTCATCAACACACAGCATCTTAAAGGAGGTGTTCTCCGAAGACAGAATGCAATATGTTCACGTCCAAATCTGCCGGAACGTATCAAGAATGAATACGCACATTTTTTATATATATATATATATATATATATATATATATATATATATGAGGGGAGTGAGAGATAGACACATACATGCATACTTATATACATTGACTTAGAAAGGCAGACAGAGAGGAAAAGAGGTGAAGGACACAGAGAGAGAGAGAGAGAGAGAGAGAGAGAGGAGGCGAGAGGGATAAAGAGAGACAGACAGAAAGAAAGTTGCATGCATATATATGTATGTTCGTGTTTAATGTTCGTGCGTGCATAGAGTTTCGTTTTCTCAAAACAGTTTTGCTATATGATTAACAAGCATGTCTGAGTGATTATATTATTTAAGAAAATATTCCATTTCATGAGAATTTAAGTGAATATTCCATACTAAATTTCTGTTACATAACTCACGAATGGGAATTAATTTTTGATCTCAATTCTTAATTCAAGAACTGAATTTTGTAATACATACATGCATATATCCATACACACACACACACACACACACACACACACACACACACACACACACACACAGATAGACAGATAGATAGATAGATAGATAGATAGATGTAAGCAAGTAAATACTGATGCTGGTATATGTGTGTATATGTGTTTGAGAGACAGGTTTCAAATGAAGTGACAATGTAATAATTATCTACCTTCCTCCGGATGCTAATGCGTCTGATTTGTAATGTTTATATAAATATACATTTAAAATGCTCATATTATGATTAAACAAATAATGATTATATTAAAACGAAACATATACGACTTAATTCTCAATGAATGCGGCGCCATTCATTTCTTATCGATGTATTCGGAGTGAATATACATTAGCGGCAACACTTGAAAAGGAAATCAGTATGATAGAAACAGAAAAATAGAAAACAAATATGAGATCAGTGTTTATATTTTGTTGATTTAAGGAAATTAATAGAAAACAATTCAATTCGAAATGAGTTGACTGAAAAATACATTATAATAAACGTGATCGATTGTATAATTAAATGTATCGTCTGCTATGATGAGAGACAGTAAGGCGGTGGGCCGACAGGATCGTTGGTGCATTGGATGAGATGCTTAGAGACATTTCTTTTTGCTCTTTATGTCCTGAGTTCAAATGCCGTCGAAGTTAACTTTGTGCTATCTATTCAGTATCGATAAAATAATCCTTTCTACTATAGATATAAGGCTTGAAATTTCGTGGGAGAGTCTAGTCGATTACATCGACTCCAGAACGTAACTGGTACTTATTTCATCGATCCCGAAAGGCTGGAAGGCAAAGTCGATCTCAGTGGAATTTGAACTCAGAATGTATGGACGAACAAAATGCCGCAAACCATTTTGCCAGGCGTGCTAACGATTCTACCAGCTCGCCGCCTCAGCATCGATAAAATAATACCAGCTGCGCATCGACTAAACCCTCCATTCAAAGTTTCAGACATAGTATGAAGAGCGACAAAAGCGCACCGCACGCAGTCGTGCAGTGTTTGAGTATTGCTGGCTTTTGGAGTTATGTCGAACAGTTTTTATCGCGGGTGGGACAAATCCGACTGTCAGTTGAATCCATCGCGAGGATCACCTTACCACCATCCATCTTTAACAAGGCAGGACAGGCGGTATTCCTCTATCGAGTGGGTATGGAGAAAGAGGTTGTGTGATGGACAGGGTTGAACAAATTTAGGAAAGACAACTTTCTCTTTGGTCAAGCCCTCACGAACTTTTTCCATCTCAGTGAAGTTTTGGAAAAATGAGTGATTAACAAAAATGGTCTGGATTAATGGCCCTGCTCTAAGCACGCACCTCTTAGCATGCCATGGTAATCCGAGAAATGCAACTGAAAGAACGAGTTCGTTTGTGGAAGTGACGGTACTATTAAATTTGAGGAGTTTCTTGATTGGTGCTAAGTGGCAGGCATTTTATTAGAATTTTTTTATATATGTGTACGCTGTATATATTATTGCCTTGTTCTCATCGCTTTATTCTATTTCTGTGCAAACCTAAAACAGTATTTTTGTAACATATTTTCTTAATAACTTCTCTGCATCACGTTTGAGGGAGCACTACAAGCACAGAAGTGCAGCCACTCATGAGTGGCTGAGATGCTTGCAGAGCGACGGAAGCGTACTGCATGAACTCTTGTGTAGTGTTCGATTTCCACTGACTTGTTGATTTATGTCGAACGACTGTGGCCGCGTGTAGGACCGATCCGGATACAGGCCGAGTTCGTCGTGGGCATCTCCCCACCAACCGCTTTTAGCAAGGCTGGTTAGGCAATGTTCCTCTGTCTAGTGGTTTTGGGGAAAAGTCTGAGTAGTGGACGAGGCTGAAAGAGTTGAGGAAAGACACGATCCTCTTCGGTCAAGCCTTCATGGACTTTTTAACTTCCACTTGGAAAGGAAAGAGAGGCTGGAGAGAGAAATGCTTAAACCTAGGGAATTCTTCAAAAGCTGAGTGACTGAAGTAAAAATGGTTAGTGTGAAGGCAAATATTCTAAGCATGAACCTGTAAATTAATGAATAACAATTAGGCGAGGACATAGGTACTTGTGGGTCAGGGTGATCTAAAATCGGAGAGGTACCAGAAGAACCGCATCATCCACGTGTTCACATTGTTTGTACACAAAGTGTATTTTTTACCCACATCCTCAATTTCATCTCCCTTTCATTCCTTCATATGTTTTTGGTAAACACCCACACAAATTCTAAGCTGTTCTTGTAATGCTGGACGACAGTGCTAAGCAATGATGTGTATAAGTACAAATTGTTACCAGTTCAGAAATGCCTAAGGCACATTTGAACCCGTAGGAAAGTCATTCACTATATTTTGCAATGGAGAAAATTTCTCGTTGTTGGTAAACGGGTGTAGATACACCGAATTAGCTTACATTGAATAATGGCGAGAATACAAGAGGAACCTGTCTCTCTCATCAGTTCGCAGCGTGGGTCTTTCCGGTATCTGTGACTGAAGACGAGATAGCCACTCCGGAATGCATGCATCCCATACTTTGGTTAGGGGCCGCTGTGAGCTGACACGGTGTATTTTGCTTACAGCGCGAAATTTTCTTCATGACAAAATACAGTGAAAAGTTTTCTTACGAGTTCGAATATGCCTAACGCACATTTGAACACTGGTAACAAAGTTTGTATGTTCTTTTAATGTCTCACATTTTATTTGCCCCCGTGACAAATAAAATAAATCATCATCATCATCATCATCATCGTCATCATCATTATCGTCATCACTACCACCACCACTGCATCATCATCATTCGCATTGTCAGACGATTGAATGTCTGTAAAATATACACTAATTCCTTCCAGGTTCATATTTAAGTGTACTTAGGACTAACGTTGCAAGAGAATTTTACTTCATTTGTTTTTGGTCTTTTATTTTACAACACAATATGAAACATCGTTGCAAGTACAAGGTGTCAACCGTCACAGCCAGCTACATTTGTACAAGTTTACTTCTGTAATGAATATTTCCGGTGCAGATGAATTTTTACCGCATGTTGCTCGAAAATTATGGAATTTAATACCATTCTTTTAGTCACACTGAAGAGACCACATCGAAACCTATTATACTAAACGAACCATTCACACACACACACACACACACATCCGTACACACACACCTGCACACACGCACACACACGCGCACATACATACACACATACGCAAATGCACACACATTCCTATATATATGTGTGTGCGTGTGTATGTGTGTGTATGCATGTTATATATATGAATGTATATATATATATATGTGTATATATATATATATATATATATATATATATACATATATATATATATATATATATATATATACATACATATATATATATATATATATATATATATATATGTACAGATATATATATATATATATACTTACAATATATGAGTATATGCATATATATGTACATGTATGTATATACCTTCATCCACATGTACATATAGATACATAACCGGGTACATGACGTGGCAAAAGAACATGGACAAAATGGTAAACAAGGTGCAACAAACAAGCAGGCCACATAGAAACATCCCCTTCATCAGCTGCCACCATAAAAACCCCGGCGTTTCGAAGAAATTAAGGCAGTACGCATCATTAAAATGGTTCTTCCCACGAACACAAATTGAATTGTTTTCGTGGAGGGTAGTGGCGGACGGAAAACAAGACAGGAAGACGAAATGGTGAAATAAACAAACAAAAAGGCTGTACAGCCAGACGTGAAGTGTGTATGTATTGAACGCTGTGAAGCACGAACAGTAGGGGCAAAGACGTACGTGCTAGCTTGAGGAGTCCAAGAACGAAAATGAGCAACGGGAGGTAGAGAGGGAGATATATATATATATATATATATATATATATATATATATATATATATATATATATATAAAGATACATATATATATATATATAAAGATACATATATATAAAGATACATATATATATATATATATATATAAAGATATATATATATATATAAAGATACATATATATATAAAGATACATATATATATATATATATAAAGATACATATATATATATATATATATATATATATATAGATACATATATATACATATCGTGGCACTCCGTCGGTTGCGACGACGAGGGTTCTAGTTGATCCGATCAACGGAACTGCCTGCTCGTGAAATTAGCGTGCAAGTGGCTGAGCACTCCACAGACACGTGTACCCTTAACGTAGTTCTCGAGGAGATTCAGCAAGACACAGTGTGTGACAAGGCTGACCCTTTGAATTAAAAGCACAACAGAAACAGAAAGAAAGAGTGTGAGAAAGTTGTGAGAAAGTTGTGTGAAAGAATACATCAGGGTTCGCTACCACCCCCTGCCAGAGCCTCGTGGAGCTTTAAGTGTTTTCACTCAATAAACACTCACAACGCCCGGTCTTGGAATCGAAACCGCGATCCTATGACCGCGAGTCTGCTGCCCTAACCACCACTGGGCCATTGCGCCTCCTATATATATATATATATATATATTCTTCTGGAAGTCATATTCACATATTCATGTATAAGTTTGTAATGTGTGTGCATATCTATCTATCTATATATTATATATATATATATATATATATATATATATATATATATATATATTCATATATTTATATATATGTATATATGTATATGGTGGTCTACTTAAGCTTGCATGTCTATCACACACACACACACACACACACACATACACACACACACACATGAACACATATGCACACATACACACATGTAAAATTAGAGGGAAAGAGAGAGAGAGAGAGAAATAAATATATTTAATGTAGTTAGAATGCAGTTTGTAACGCCCACGTTGTGTAAATTAAACAAATGTGAATACGTTCTGTTATTCTCTTTGCACACGGGAAAATATATCATTAACACAGTGCAAGATTCCCTACTGCGTGCGTATTCAAACTTTCATATGCTCACACGTGATCCATATCCTGTAAACTTTCAGATGTGTTTCATGGAAATTCATTCGTAATTCTTTAGTGAGACTGTTCCTTATTGGTTGTTAGCAGGTTAAGATCGTATTGGTCTATGCAACAAAATGATGATCTTCAACATCTGCAAAGTCTATATTTGCTCAATCCATTAGACTATAGAGTAGTTTTGTCAATCGTGTTCCAAGTTATTATTGGCTAATTGTTCCAGTACCTCCAAGTAAATCGGGACACAGAAGTGGGGTTTTCCCTGTACAAAGACCTTAAGGAATACAAATGTTGATTGTAACGTTTCATGAAGCTGTTAATGGTGAAACCGCTCTTTCTTCTGAGAGTAACGGATGCTCAATAGATTACTTATTTCGAGAGCAAGATCCCTCGAGTGAACAAGCGATTTCGACAATCGGATGGGAGATCTGTAAGCGTGTTTTCTGATTGCAGTGCTTGACGATCGAAACGATATTGTCTAGGAAAGCATATCTAATCTTAACATAGCGTGCATTAAAAAGCACTTTTGTGTGTTTTGTGGAAGTGGTGCCTTACAAGAATTAAGAAATTCCTGGTTGTAGTCATGCTGGTGTATAAAACATGACAAAAGTGTCCAGCTCGATTACTTTGTTCTTTTAACTTCCTCTGATTTGGGCTATTTTCAGACAAAGACTGGGACCAGTTGCTTGCAAAACAGTGGACTCCTATAAAAGCTCGAAAGGACAAGGTGCTGATGATAGATCGAGCTCCGGCAAATTAAATATCTATAAAAAGCGGAGACAAAATGAAACATTTAAATATTGCTATTATAAAAATAATAAAAACTTTTGCGCACTTACCATCGTATAGAACATACATACAGTTTTATTTTCATCGTCTCCATTCGGACAGTCGGACATTCCATCACATAACTGTGTATCATCAATGCATGTTGTTTCTTCATTTTCGTTATATACCGGACAAGCAAGTCGAAAACTGGAATCTATCTTTTTGCATGCTGTAAATAAAGTAGAAATAAAGAAATTTCGTTTATACATTTTTCTCTCTTTTTATTTTCAAAGGTCCATTTTATGTTTTATCTTTTAACATTTAACAATTTTTATTCAGAAATTCTTATCACCATTATGCGTGTGAAAAGACCTACAACATATTAGCGTTAGTAGAAGATGGTAAAAAAAATTATGTTTTTCGATTATAAACATTAAAGTGCGAATTCCAGGCAAAAGAATCTGCCAAAGAAAATCGAACAAAATACCTGTCTTTATCCAGACGATCGTACTAAATTTTAGAACAAAACGACTAGACACGTTTTATTTACTCAAATTAGTGCCCATAAAGGGTCAATAGCTACCTTGCTTATATATGTCTCGCCCGCCGCAGAAGAATCTTTGATATTTCCTGGCGCTTAGCCCAAAGCTACACAAAGATCATTTTTTTTTTCTTTTCTCTCTTATTTTTTGCATTTTATGTAATTCTTCAGAATCCACTAAGTTGATGCCTCTCTCCCATTTCCAAACTGTTATACGTAAGAAGGACAATTATCCTAATATACAGCTTACCAAACTGCAAGATAGCATTGTCACTCAGTACTGCAGTCTAATAAACCCCAAGGCAATTCAAGGTCGTCGATACTTGAGCGTAGCGTACTGTACCTGTCAGAACAGGTCTGTTGTATCTATCAGAGCAGTATATTGTACTTAGTTTCTGTTCGTGGACTGCGGCGTTCACGGATTGAGTGTTATGACCATGAATGCGTACTTTGTTATATGTATCAGTGACAGGGTATGAACAGTTGATCCCGACGTCCCTGCGCAAGGGTGATTAGTGTTCTTGTTATTTTTATTTGTTGCCTACAATTCTTTTTTATCGCTTGTTTTACAATTAGGTTAAAGCAGCAAGCTGGTAGATTTGTTAGCGAGTCGGACGAAATGCTTAGTGGCATTTCTTCTGACTCTTTATATTTTGGGTTTTAATTCTGCAGAAGTCGACTTTGCCTTTCGTCATTTCGAAACTGATAAAATACGTACCATTTCATTTGAACACTGGGGTTGATATATTCGACTTAAAATTGCTGAATTTATGCCATAATTAGAAACGATTTTACAGTTAAGCTGACAGATCAATTAGGAGTTAGGCATCGTAAACGGAGTCACAGTACAGCTTGAATAATGGGCTAAAATCAAGTACTAAGGACGAAGCAACCAGATTCCATCAGTTTTAACTCTCTATAAAATTACAGACTCTCGGAGTAATGCGTTATACTATAAATCACTTCGTGATACTAGAATTCTAATCTCAACAGTAATGCGATCATTCATTAATTTTATTTCACCATTTTATTTTATATTTAATGCATGTTTTTAACTTTATCAAATGCCGACACATCGCACATCAACTGCGTCTGGAATTAATTATCAATTTAATTTCATGCTTATTTTAATTTTACATTTATCGCGTTCTTTTCCATTTAAACATTACTATCTTTTTGAAACACTTATTACAATGACATGCAATTGACAACAAGAGCAGCGGCACAAATCGTAAACCTGGTAATTAATTATAATTGTTTTAAAAGGAATTTAATTCTGTATATGTGCTTTTTTGGGGTCTTCAGAAAGAACTAGCATGGTTTCCTATTTGTGCAGGCTTTCAGTTACGTATGCATATTATGTGTGTGTGTATGTGCTTGTGAGTGTATGGATTGCATATATATATATATATATATATATATATATATACACACACACGCACATGCATACATAGATACATATGTATGTCTATATATGCATAAACACACACACATATACATATGTATATATATATATATATATATATATATATATATATATATTCCTAGATTACTATATGCACATATGCATAATTATACACCCATATATTTACACATATATACATATGTATATATACACATGTACACATGTGTTATATTAAAATTACTCTTTACACATGAACATATGCTTCGTTCAGTAGGAGCTTGTCAAACAAATGAGGTATTTGGCTGAGTTGATGCATTTCATAGACAAAAATTTATGGTCTACGGCCACACACACACACACACACACACACACACATAAATAATCGGTGATAAAATGCTAGTGCAAGCGTGAGATAGATAACCTCCAAATAGTGCTCAGTGGGAGCAGATTCTTAAACTCCAATTTTTTCATCAGGGTGAAGCAGACGATAGAAATAGAATGTATATGAAAGAAGAATTATGAACAAAGAATATCAGATTAAAGGAATAATTTAAATGAAACATTGTAAATACGATTTACCAACTTACATCAGGCATACTGCATATGTAGGTTTTCATATGAATATATTCGTTACATCTCTTATTGATTATTTGTCCGTTTTTATCTATATATGTCTATATATGTGTGTATGTAAGTTTATATATATATGTATGTATGTTTGTCTGCGTGTATGCATATATGTATATATACATGTAGGTATGTATATCTACATATATGTATGTATGTATGCATGTATGTATGTATGTACGTATGCATGTATGCATGCATGTATGTACGTGTGTGCATGTATCCATGCATGTTTGTATGTATGCATGTATGCATTTATGCATGCATCTAGGTATGTATGTATGTCTACATGCATGTATGTCTGCATGTTTCTACGTGTGTATGCCTGTATCTATGCTTGTTTGTATGTATGCATGCATGTATGCATATATATATCTTTTGCATGTATGTAAGCATGCATATATGTATATATACATGCATAAATGTATGTATGTATGAACGTATGTATGCATTTATGTATGTACATATATAAAGTTCAATCAACAGATGAAGTCTAAAAACTTGCTAAAATCGGAAAAGAAGAAACTGGCATGCTAAAGGCTACATCTACATTCAGGATGCTAAAATATTTAGATGCAATGATATATTTTTGACATATTTTCTCAAACGTGTTACATAGAAAATCAAAGCTCGATAAAAAGAAAATCTATGTAATAATCAAAAGATTTGAATTAAGAACGATATTCTTCAAGCCGATCAGAAAACAGACGTGATCTAATTAAAATTTACTTCAGCATGCTCTGTTGTGGCTCTGAAATCGATCTGGAGAAAGCGAACCGAAATTTGGAGACAAATGATGGTTGAAATTTAATCACTTGTTTGCTTGTAATGAATGAATCAAGTTACCAGTTTATTGATTATCAGAGAAGAACGAAAGCTATAATAAACAAGTTCATTTGTCTAGCATGCTTGAGAAATCTGATGGTTCACTTGATAAAAAATAAAATAACCCTTTTATATTGATAGTGCGTGTTAATCAACCGAAAGATCGGTAATTATTATTGATTCGTACTGGACCTGAGCTGTGTTCATGAATCTGTCATATCGATGAATGAAACTGTACAACAGCTATAAAGCATGGAATATAATATATATAAATTTGCAATGCTGAGTTGAAGAATTTCTAAGTTGCCTTGGTAATTTCCTTAATTTCATTGAGTCTGGAATCTTGTTCTGATCACTCATTCCGTGTGATGACAGAATATATTAGCTCATACAAATATGTCGACTAAGAAAAATTTGAAATCAATATTTGACAGTTATTAAAGGAAGCGATAGTGAGGAAATGGCGAATCGTTAGAGTATCGGACCAAATATATTGTAGTATTAGTTCCGGTTGTTACATTCTGAGTTCAAATCCTATGCAGACTTGATCTAACCCTTCTAATATTGATAAGTTAAAGGGCGGCGAGCTGGCAGAAACGTTAGCAAGCGGGGCGAAATGCTTAGCGGTATTTTGTCTGTCTTTACATTCTGAGTTCAAATTCCGCCGAGGTCGACTTTGCCTTTCATCCTTTTGGGGTCGATAAATTAAGTACCAGTTGCGTACTGGGTCGATCTAATCGACTGGCCCCCTTCTGACAAAAAATTTCAGGCCTTGTGCCTAGAGTAGAAAAGAATATTGATAAGTTAAATTAGTAGTCGAATGTGTTCTGTTTTCATCAATAAATACTTATGTGGTTTGAAAGCAATTTGGCTGCTATTTCTAGTAGGCATCGATGCTGGTTCGTATTTTACAGATATATTTTTTACCGATACTTGAAAAAAGAATTTTGAAAATGACGTCAGATGGAATCAGAAAGCAGAATATAGAGTAACAAAATACTCGTTTTACCAACACTTTGTTCTCTTAAAAGTTTTATGATAAAATTCAGAAATATAGGCTTCAAATGTCGAAATTCTAAAGCAAGAGTATTATTTTAGATACTACACTGTACATCTTTATGTAACTAGTACACAGTATTATTGTCAGACACAAATGCAACCTTACACGTACGCACACACATATTTACATACAAACATTTTCACGCATACGTAATATATCTGTACACACATAACATATCTGTACACACCCATACACACACACACACACACACACACACACACACATATATATATATATATGAAATCGGAGGAATTTCAATTGAGGGTCTTATTACTTTTATTATTATTATTATTATTATTATTGTTTTGACATTTTTTTTTAATGTCTTAAATTTCAAATTGATGAAACTAATATTTCTCTTTTATAGACTGAAAATGGGGTTCGAGAAAAAATCTAAACCCGAGACTTGAAACGAGATTTAATTTTTAAAAACTGGATTCCGTTTATGCATTAAAATTTTAATTTCCATTTTTACCGAAAAAAAAATCGATTTGAATCCATTTTAGTTGTTTGTTTCTCTTAGAATTTTGGTTTATAGAAATTTATTAATGGCGTACTGTGTAATCGGTGGAGGCGCAATGGCCTAATGGTTAGGGCAGAGGACTCGCGGTCGTAGGATCGTGGTTTGAATTCCCAGACCGGGCATTGTGAGTGTTTATTGAGCGAAAATACCTAAAGCTCCACGAGGCTCCGGCAGGGGATTGTGGCGAATCCTGCTGTACTCTTCCACCACAACTTTCTCTCACTCTTTCTTCCTGTTTCTGTTGTGCCTGTAATTCAAAGGGTCGGCCTTGTCACATTCTGTGTCACGCTGAATATCCCCGAGAACTACGATAAGGGTACACGTGTCTGTGGAGTGCTCAGCCACTTGCACGTTAATTTCACGAGCAGGCTGTTCCGTTGATCGGATCAACTGGAACCCTCGACGTCGTAAGCGACGGAGTGCCAACAGCTGTGTAATCGACTTACTCTTTTGACTAAACTCAAGAATTGTTAGGTGAGTTGGCACAATTAAACCTATCTTGGATTTTCATGAATGAGAGACATCTTTTCTTTGGAACTACGATGATTTATTTTTGTTTTTCTTTATGTTTTTCTTGAGCCCTCGGATTCCGAAATTGTGTTCATAAATTAGGAAATATATATCATAATAATGTATTATTAAGGAAACATATTTCATAATAATTCCCAGAGTGAATATTATATTACACTTAAAGCATACACGTTTATATGTGTGCGTGTATGTATGTATGTATGTATGTATGTATGACTCGGCATCTTTTTTTTACTATTCCCTATCCACCTATATAGTCCCTATCTACTATAAATATGTGTACGTGTGCATGTGTGTGTGTGTGTGTGTACATACCCTCACGCATATGTATGTGTGCCTGCGCGCGTATGTGCGTGAAAGAGAGAGCGAGGGGGCGTAAAGAGAGAAGGGGCGTAACGAGAGAGCGTTCGTGTGTATGATGTGTGTGAATGTGTGCGTGTCCATGTCTGTGCATGTGTTTGTGTGTGCCCATTTATGTATGTATGCGTGTGTGTGTGTCATGCATAGGAATGGCACTGGAATGACCAATTGGCTAGGAATTGCACTTAGTAGTCATTGTCTGTGGTCGATGCTATTAAATGGCAGCGTGTGCAAATATATTTCTCTCGGTCAACACTGTCTACTTATCAATTATAACTGCACTGATGAAGGCAGCGAGCTGGCAGACTCGTTAGCAAGCTGGGTGAAACGATTAGCGGCGTTTCATCCGCCATTACGCTCTGAGTTCCAAATTCCGTCGGGGTCGACTTTACTTCTCATCCTTTCGGAGTTGATAAATTAAGTACCAGCTGCGCAGTGGGGTCGATGTAATCGACTATTCCCTTCCCCCAAAATTTCGGGCCTTGTGCCTAGAGTAGAAAATATTTTTAATTCCGTCGAGGTCATCTATGCCTTTCATCCTTTCGGAATCGATAAATTAAGTACCAGTTGCGTACTGAGGTAGATCTAATCGATTGGCCGCCGCCCCCAAAAATTCGGGCCGTGTGCCTAGAGTAGAAAATATTTTGGATCTTTTTTAAAACGGGGGCCACATTTTTCATTAACGAAACACTTTGAAACTTGGAACACTGGTAGAATGTGTCATATAAAACATCTTTTTCTCTTAGTCTTCTTTAAAAAAAAAAGAAATCCATAAGTTATTCCATGTTAAAGTTGTCGTATTTATGTAATTTCAACCAATCACTGACGTCCATTCAGCCGATATACATTAAGTGCCGACTACATAAACAAACGATTCTGAAACAATTAACCCTAACCCTAGGGTTAAAGTTAGGGTTAGGGTTAGGGTTAAAGCAAATTTAAAATGAAAAAAGCAAATAAAACGAAGGTATGGAGATTAAATACGCTTTACACCACTTAATCAGCCAAAGGAGTAAATGTAAACAACTGAATACTTGTCAGTGATTGGTTGAAATTATCGAAATAAGACAATTCTTTACATGAAATAAATTCGAATACAAAAATATTTTTCTGTTCTATAACACAAAATAGATAAGTATATGAAGCTTGAAAGTCTTTCCGTACCAAAAACACTACGTAAAACAGTAATGAAAAATGTGGCCCCCGTTTTAAAATAGATCCAATATTTTTCAAATTCTACCAGAGTCGACTATGCCTTTCATCCTTTCGGAGTCGATAAATTAAGTACCAGTTGCGTACTGTAGTCGATGTAATCGACTATTGCCTTCCCCCAAAATTTCGGGCCGTGTGCCTAGAGTAGAAAAGAAAGCAATCGTTAGCACGCCGGACGAAATGCTTAGCGGCATTTCATCCGTCTTTACGGTCTGAGTTCCAAATTCTGTCGATGTCGACTTCGCCTTTCATCCTTTCGGTGTCGATAAAATAGAATCCCAGTTGAGCACTGGGATCAATGAAATAAGAACCACTTGGTTCGATATAATCGACTTATCCGCTCCTCGGAAACTTGCTGGCCTTATTCTAAAATATGAAATCAATATGGTTGCACTGAAGGAAACTGCGTGGAAGACCTGTAATTCAAAGGGTGCTAAGACAATAACCAAAATGATAGTACACAACTTCGAATGTCTTAGGATACTTAGAATCACCGTTTTATGACCTGAGATTGAACACTGTCATTTTTCCGCTGATGGAAAAAGTGCACTGAAAATGTTAGGTGAATTGGAATATTATACGTAGAAAAATGTTTGTTGCTTTGTGAATAGAAACAAACATTTGTATAGGGTTGTCACATAAATTCAATCGTCTCTTTTCAATATTATTTGAATTAAGAAAAAATATATATATCTATCGTAATGTTTTATTTTGTTCTTTGTTCTTTATTATTATTGTTGTTATTATTATCATTATGGTTCTGTTTTTCCTCTCCAGCTTTTGTTTATCGGTTTTGAAGTTTGAATAAATTTCACCTCTTTTCAGAGATATAATGATGGAATGCCAAGGCACAAGAAAAAAAAAAGAAAAAAAAAAGCATTTTCGACAACGCTCACCCCAATGTCGCTAATTTAACCAAAAATGCTATTCAAAAGCTCGGTTTGGAAGTTCTTCCGTAACAACTGTATCCTCTTGGTATAAGCGCTTTCAGATTTTCACCTTTTCGGTCGCTTTCCAACAGCTGAGGTGTTTCGTTGAACAAGTACGCGGAGATAAAACGTGGCTCGACAAATTCTTCGAATCAAATCCTGGTATTTCTGCCGTCAACGCATTAACAAGCTAGCGGGACGTTGACAAGAAATTGTAAACAATGAAAGGGAATATATTACTGACAAATTTGCTGATGAAAAATAACGATTAAAGTAAATGGAATCGAACTAATTTATTTGATTACGCAATAGGAAATGGTATCTAAAATGAAAACGTCCATCAGCTTAGTAGTTTGCGCCAGCCACTAGCGAAAATATATAACAAGCTTCATACTTTAGGAATAAATTTCCTGGGGATAATTTCAAATGTTATCTAAATCTTGAAACTGGATCCAACAGTTAAGGCACGTGTCACTTTGACTACTGCGCAAGTAACGTGCAGAGAAGAGCCTACTTATTAAAGATTCAATATCAACTAGGTTAATAGATTTTACATCGGGTTCTATAAACCAAAACATGTGTACGAATGGGTAGA
>NC_142937.1:14266000-14273500 GCF_046866305.1 Octopus bimaculoides
CTCTGTAGGATTTTTAATAATTCATCAATTCTGAGACCTTAAATAAGCTTCTTAAAAGTACCAGTTTGTAATCAACGCAGTTTCTCATGTCGATCGGCCGAGCGTTTAACAATGACTACTTGTTCGCCCCGATTATAAAATGCTCACGACCCGATTAGTTCTGATTTTACCCATTGGTTGATGGCACAACATAACTCGAAGAAATCAATGGTATTCTCTGAATTACAAGGTATTTACCATTTAATGTTTTTGTAATTTAGTCAAAAACTGACAACGGTGCCTATGATCCGTTACATGACCTTGGGGTTAGTACAAGTAATGGAGGAAGGTATATTCAAAATGTAAGCCTTGACTTGAATGCCCGAAACAGTGGACACCGCTAAAGACACCCAGGGTGTCGAGTCGTGGTGTCAAACTGAGAGCCGGCATAAAGCTCCTATTCAAATAGGCCATGACAGGAACTCAAAGATGCTGCAAGGCATCGGCCAGATGTTCTTATAATTACGCCATTATAAGACAGGGATATTTTTTATTGATTCCTTTGAAGGGTTTAATCGAACAAATCAACATCAGTCTTTATTTTTAAATCTAGTATTATTCCATCGTTCTCTTTGCTGCACCACTAAGTAACAAGAAAGTAAACAAAACTCACCAGTTGTCAAGCTGTGAGTGGAGGGACAAGCGCAAACCCAGCGACACATACTCACACACACACACACACACACACAGACACACACACACACATTCCTTTATTATATTAATAAGAAGTAGACTCACGGGCGAGAGTTTTGTGCGTTGGTCATTATCAACGACAAAATAATAAAAATTAAACGTATAAAAAGATTGATACTTTGCGTACGATTTTCCTGTTTGCATCACCAAACCTACTGGTGTGTGTGTGTGTGTACGTGATAGGCTTCCACATAGTTTCCGCCCACCAAATTCACTCACAAGACATTGGTCGGCCCGGGGATGTTGCAGAAGACAAAGACTTAAGGAACCACGCAGGTGGGACTAAACCCGAAACTAAGTAGTTGCAACTGGTGCCTTTATCTCTACCTATTTTCCATTTATATATATATATATATATATATATATATATATATATATATATAATACAGAATGGGACAAGGACGCAAAACATCCAGACAGTTAGGTGATACAAGAAAGGGACAAAACATACAGATAGACGATACAAAGAAATCACGGACAGGTCATTCGGAGTTTTCTCTCTTCAGTCGAGATCCAGATTATCTTTGCAATTTCGGCTGGTTATTCTCGATATTGCTCCAATCTGGCCAGCCCCAAGGAAAAACTATGCTAAGAGCATTAGATTCCTTGGATAAAAACAGCGAATATATATATATATATATATATTATATATATATATATATATATATACCCATTCCTCTATTTATCTATCTGTCCATCCAACTCTCTATCTAGCTATATATATATATATATATATATATATATATATATATATATATATATACAACACATACACACACACACACATATATATATACAGACAGAAAGACAAACAGATAGATGGATAGACTGATAAATAGATGGACAGATAGATAAATATGCATGTAAAGTACATGCTGTGTACTGGTTCGTTTGCAGATTGTAGAAACTCTAGAGCTGCATATTAAATGTCCCGCATCAGTTTATTTTTCAGAATAAACTTACATGAAGTCATTAGCTATCGCATCCATATCTAACGTTCATTTATATCACATTGCCACTAAATTCATGGCATCGATACTGAGATACAAAAATGCGTACATATGGGTGAGGAGAGAAAATAAAGATGCTCATGACACAGATGCATCAGAAGAGCTGAGTCTCCTGTTACATGCCACATATTTAGAGAACAAGATAAGATGAAACAGAACATAATGTTATGAAGTATCATCTGGTATAAACTGATCATGCCGTCACATAGGACTCGGGTCAAATTGACATTCTCATGCAGATGTGTAGATACAACACTATTTTTAAGTATGAGGATAAGACTAATTGGTTACCGTTCCTTACTATATTATTCTAATCTTTATATGCGTATACATACATACACACATGCACACACACACACAAACAACATACAAACACACATATATATATATATAAATGACATGACAAAGGAATAAGTGATTATCTTATGAACTTCACTAGCTTATAGCTGTTTCTGCTATAAGTGCAGTGACCTGATATTTGAGTACCTGAGTAACAGTTATAGTTTCATCAGAGCCTCGAATATGAAGTGCCATGACTAAACGAAATAATATATACATATACCTATATATATATATATATATATATATATATATATATATATATATATATATATATATATATATATATACATACATATATATATATATATATATATATATATATATATATACAGAGAGAGAGAGAGAGAGAGAGAGAGAGAGAGAGAGAGAGAGAGAGAGAAAGATAGATAGAAAGGCGGCAAGATGGCAGAAACGTTAGCGCGACGGACGGAATGCTTAACAGTATTTCATCTGCCGTTACGTTCTGAGTTCAAATTCCGCCGAAGTCGACTTTGACTTTCATCCTTTCGGGGTCAATGAATTAAGTACCAGTTACGCACTGGGGTCGATATAATCTACTTAATCCCTTTGTCTGTCCTTGTTTGTCCTTTCTATGTTTAGCCCTTTGTGGGCAATAAAGAAATAAGATAGATAGAGAGAGAGAGAGAGAGAGAGAGAGAAAGAGATATTAGTTACCAATAAATTATATTACCCTATAGAGGGTGCAATGTGTGTAAGTGAAACAGAGGCAGTAGAAGAATAAAATATATCATGAAACGGATGGATCGTGAGTTCTAATAACGTTAGCCTTGTTATTGGATTTCTTCATATAGAGGTATGAAAGAGAGGGAAGAAGAAGAAGAAAATGGATTTACAGTCAGAGGAATTGCGGTTTGAAAATAAGAGCAGGAGAATTGGTGAGGTAAAAAAATAAAATAAAAAGACAAAAATAAACGTTAAAAATAAAATATAAGAAAGAGCCAAAACTGATGCTGCAGAGAAGAAAGTCTAAAAGAAATTATTGGTTTAGTTCCGTGTGGTGAATACAGATTTTCTATTTTGTTTATTCAACAAGAATAATTAGGCAAGTTTCTACTAAGAACATTCGTTCAAAAGTGTTCAACTTATCGAAATGTCAACAGAACATTCGACATGTGTCTCTGTGGGCAATATATATATATATATATATATATACACGCACACACACTCACACACACATATATATATGCAAATATGTATATGCACATTGATACACACATAGGTATGCATATATATATATATATATATATATATACATACATATATATATAGATATATATATTTACATGTATACACGTATACGTGCATAAATATAGTCATATGAATGAAGGAATGTAAACATGTATATATATATATATATATATATATATATATATATATATATATATATATATATATATGTACATGTATGCATATATATGCATGCATTTATATATAAGTAAATATATATGAATGCACACATGTATCACATGTATAAATGTTTATGTAAACAAATGTAGCCGTGAGACTGTGTATGTGTGTGTGTGTGTATATATATATATATATATATATATATATATATATATATATATATATTTCTACGCACACACAGATATAAAAGCAGGTACGTATACATATTACGCGAGCGCATACGTATGTGTGTGTGCTCGCGCGTTGGAACATGCAGTTAGATTGGCTCGCAAATACACGCGTCCGTATTTCTTGATATTTCGAATATGTTAGTAAATTTACATATGAATACTTGAATGGTACCCGTTTACATTGCCGTACACTTGTATGCATGTATCTCTCTGACACTATCTGTTTAGCTACATATCTAATCATCTATTTTCCTACATTAAATATATATTATTTATGTGTGCGTGCGTGTGTGTGTGTATGCATATGTTTGTGTGTGTGTATTATACATATAGATAGATAGGATCATACATATAAACATAAATATGCATATATAAGTGCGTGTGTACGTATTCATGTCTCTCTCTCTCTCTCTCTCTCTCTCTCTCTCTCTCTCTCTCTCTCTCTCTCTCTCTCTCTCTCATATATATATATATATATATATACACACACACACACACACACAGACACAAACATACAGATATAAACATAAATATATACGCATATATGTGCGAATGTGTGTGCATGCGTATGCATATGTTCGTGTCTGTCTGAATATATATATATATATAAACATATGCACACAAACATAAACTTATATATGTAAACATATATGCGTGTGCGTGAGTGTATGTATATGTTATGCTTATCTGTGGATGCTTGTGTGTGAGTAGATATGTACATATATATATATATATATATATATATATATATATATATATATGACATATGTAGCGTGTCTTTGTTTATACATGGTTACTTATAATGTTTTTTATAGGCTAAAAGCACGTTCCTAGACAGTTTTTGTAACTTAAAACATCATCGAGTATTTGGGTTGTTCATGTTTTTCTTTTTCTTTTCCCTTGTTTGCGTCCGTTAGTGAGTACGTGTGTGTGTGTGTTTCAACGTCTATTAGTGCATGTATGTGTACATGTATGCATATGTATATATATATATATATATATATATATATATATATATGCATTCATATATGTGCATTCTTAGGTTTGACATAAGTGTATATGTGTATATGTATGATTCTATGCATTTCTTGGGAATTGTTTGAGATTTAATCTTGTCTTCATGGTTTTACATTTTCTGTAAAAGTGCATTCAGAGCTTTAGGAATTTATTTACTCATTTAAAGCTGAGTGAACTGGAGCAATGTGAAAATGAAGTGTTTTGCCCAAGAACTAAGGGCATGGCCCGATATAGGAAACGAAACCTTGATCTTGCCATTGTGTGTGCGGCACTATAGCAATTAGGTCATGCTCCTTCACTCTATTACACAAATATAATCTTAAATATCCGCCCCACCCAAAAGAAAAAATCTTGATAGTTGTGGATGGAAAGCCTATGTTCATTGGTCGACCTGATCAAAGTAGACCCTGATCTAAATACTTTCTCACTTAGCTACACGACCAATAAATTTTGAAGGAATGGCACGAATCGATATCATCTATCTCGATACTTGATTGGTACTTTAGTCAATCGATACTCGACACGATGGAAGATAAATTTGACCTCGGCAGGATCTAATTCAGATTGTAAATAGCCGGAAGAAATACCGAACGGCACTTTCCCGCCGTTTTGCTGATTCTACCGCTTGTTGCCTCAGACCTAGGGTTAAAAAATAGCGCTAACCTACTCTTCTGATCGACTAGGTTAATGCATCTATCAACATTCACTATTTCTTACCACTCCAATTCCATCTCTCTAAGTATTCTTATTTCATTCATTATTATCTGTGTTTTTGTGTTTTTATATCTTTCTTGAGTTTCTCACACTTCACTTTTTTGCACTTTTAAATTTTACATTTCTACATTCTTATTGCAGAGGCAGCCCTTTACTTTGAGATTATATGTGCAAAAAATACAGCAACAAAACCTCTCGTAAATTGTGTCCTTCTATTTTGAATGAATAAACAAATATAAAGAAAGGTTGCATTTGATAATGAAGTCATAGATTCAGCCATGCTAAAATGAATAGAGCAGGAGGAAGTGGGGGGGGGGGGAGAAGAAGAAGAAGAAGAAGAAGAAGAAGAAGAAGAAGAAGAAGAAGAAGAAGAAGAAGAAGAAGAAGAAGAAGAAGAAGATCTCACAGAATGACAAAGCACCCGTATGGCAGTGAATTCAGACTGAGATAACCAAATAGTGTTATCCAAGACATTGAAATAAGAAATGCCTCCTAATCGAGATATCAAACCCAGTAAATAATATTGTATCTTTAAACAGGGATACACCGAATATAGAATCTGAGAATAGTTACAATCCCTGTAACAATAGTTGCTTTGAAAATTATAAGTATACAGACGAATGAATACCTAACAAAAACCCCAGGCTTACAAATGTACATTGTATACAGAAAATAGCACTGCAAGGCACCACACACAACACACACACACACACACAACACACACACACACACACACAGTACGTAACATACATCATTCAGTACATTGCAATATCAAAACCAAAACAATACACTATACATACTAAAAGTACAATGTCTGACGCGTGGTAAGGAAGTGGGAAAAAAACGCAATAGAAAAAAAAGAGATTTCTTAATAATAATAATAGTTCTTGTTGTTATTTCTACTCTAGGCAAAAGGCCTTCAAAACTTTTAGTGGGGAAGGGAGCTAGTCGATTACATCGACCCCAGTGCGTAAAAGGTATTTATTTTATCGACCCCCGAAAGGATGAAAAGCAAAGATGAAAGGCGGAATTTGAACTCGGAACATAGCAGCAGACGAAATACCTATTTCTTTACTGCCCACAAGGGGCTACACACAGAGGGGACAAACAAGAACAGACAAACGGATTAAGTCGATTATATCGACCCCAGTGCGTAACTGGTACTTAATTTATCGACCCCGAAAGGATGAAAGGCAAAGTCGACCTCGGCGGAATTTAAACTCAGAACGCAGTGGCAGACGAAATACTGCTAAGCATTTCGCCCGGCGTGCTAACGGTTCTGCCAGCTCGCCGCCCTAATAATAATAATGATAATAATAATAATAATATTAATAATAATACGAAGAAGAAGAAGAAGGAGGAGGAGAGAAAGAAGAAGAAAGAGAGAAAGAAGAAGCATTTCATTTCACGTTGCTCCAGTCCACTCAGCTGATAAAAATTTGTAAAACTGCGATGGACTGATGTCGTGTCCAGTGGAGGAATATATGGGCCAGAGAAACCGGGAAACCGTCTCTCTGCACCTTACAGTAACATCTCATATCTGCGAAACTTAGTAACGAGTTTGTTAATGAGATCTGCGTCCACGCTAAAACACCGCACCTAGGAACTTCAGTTGATTATGATAATCCAGTTCTTTGTCTGGTACTTATCTAACGGAATGGCTAAGTCTATCTTGTCGTAAAATGTAATAACTCGACGGAATAAACGACACAAGTTACATTTTATTCGTTTGACGTACAGAATGATCAGTCATTTAAAGCATGCTTATACAGTTATTTAATGCACTAATGTATACATAAAATGGAGCCCTGCTACAGTTTCTGGAAACCAAGTTTCACTGTTGAGACACTGGTCAATCTAATATATTAAATGACACTTCCCTATTGTATCACTCAATGGGAAAGAACTTGGAACTATGCAGTTGTGAAGGAAACTTCTTAACCACATGACTATCGATCCAGTTTTTTTTTTTAAATAACACAAATTCGATTCCACAGATATCATTAAATACAGTATAGTGTTAACTGAGATTAAAGATATAATTCAAAGAATGCGTTACATAACAATAGCGCAGCATATGTTGTAGA
>NC_142937.1:14276000-14303500 GCF_046866305.1 Octopus bimaculoides
AACAGCTGTAATGAAGTGACACTTATCCATCGTTTGTTATTTATTTGAATATATAAAGGCGGTGCTCCAGCATGGCTGCAGTCAAATGACTGAAACAAGTAAAAGAATAAACGAATAACAATATATATATATATATAAGCAATAACAAATCTCTGAGCGTGATATAAACAGTAGCAGCACAACATCGTGAAGTATATTTGGCATCTAATTGTGGCTGAGGCATAGGGGACGATGCTATGCTACTGTAGTTTATAGATGTGACTGAAACTGAAATCACATTGTTGTAAACCGACCTTCTTAACCATACATTCATTCCTGCGTTTATTGGCTTGGTATTTATCTTTAGTTATCAGACGTGAAAGAGGCAAGGTATTGGATGTCTATGAAACGAAATAACCTACATTAATGCACGCTGACGGGTGCATCATTGACACCCATTCAACTTTTTTTAACAAAGAGAAATAATTAAACAGTATAAAAAGAAGTATATCAAAATTATGATGATGGAAGACTGATAGTGTATAAAAGGAGAATGTTAGAGACTTGACATTGGAATGTAGGGAAGAGAAAACAACTGGCGGGTGTGGGCAGACAAATATCAGAAAAGGGTATAGACAGGGTAATAGATAGACAGATAGATAGATACAAAGATAGATAGACAGACAGACAGACAAATAGGTACACAGATAGATAGATAGATAGATAGACAATTAGATAGAAGATAGATAGAGAGATAGACAGACAGACAGACAGAAGAGAGATAGAGAGATAGACAGACAGACAAACAAATAGATACACAGATAGATGGATGGAGAGATAGATAGATGGATGGAGAGATGGAGAGATAGATAGATAGATAGATAGATAGATAGATAGATAGATAGACAGAGAGACAGACAGACAAACAAATAGATACACAGATAGATAGATAGATATACATAACAGAAAATAATGACAGGTATACATACACACACAAACATACATACATACATATAGTTGAATAAAAACAAAATGATGGACAGAGCGAGGATGAAAGAGAGAACAGATAATTAGGAAAGAAACAGATAGGTGAGGAGAGAGAAAGAGACGGTGTGTGTGTGTGTGTGTGTGTGTGTGCAGACACGAAGACAGATAATGAGAAACAGAGAATGAGATCAGAAGTGCTGGGTAGAGCACAGAAAAGGTAGAAGAACAAGGTAGACGCAAACAGAAGGCACTGATCGGGAAAATAGTAGTTTGTGGGTATTAGTAAGAGTGAAAGCGGGGAGATGTGTGAGTAGAGAAGAAGTGAAGGGGGTGTGAATGAAACCGGAGCTGTTTACAAGGCTAAGGTCTAATGCCATGACTACAATTTGCTAGCATGTTCATTTTTGCTTCACATTCAAGTGCAGTCTACGTCGTGGCCCACACAAATAAGTAAATAAATAAATGTATGAATTAATGAATAAATAAATAAATAAATAGATAAATAAATAAATACTTGTCACGCGTGATTTGCATGAGTTTTTGTGGCATCATGTACGATTTATATATCTTTCTGATACAGACTCAAGGCCTGAGACTTTGCGGAAGGAGAATAGTGTGTAACATCGATCGGTGGGCTTTAACTGGTACTTATTTTATCGACACCGAAAGGCTGAAAGGCTAAGTCAACATCGGTGAAACTTGACAACTGGCGTTGGTGTGTTTATGTCCCTGTAACCTAGCGGTTCAGCAGAAGAACCGATAGAATAAGTGCCGAGCTTTGAAAAAAAAGAGACAGTACTGGGATTGATTTATGCGATGAAATGCCGTTACGCATTTTTTCCGGCGTGATAACAATTCTGCCAGCTCCCCACCTTCACCTACAGTGGGCTAAACATAGAGGGGACAAACAAGGACAGACAAAGGGATTAAGTCGATTATCGACCCCAGTGCTTAACTGGTAATTATTTAATCGATCTCGAGATGATGAAAGGCAAAGTCGACCTCGGCAGAATTTGAACCCAGAATGTAAAGAAAGACGAAATACCATTAACGTTTCTTATTTGTTTATTGCCCACAAGGGGCTAAACACAGAGGGGACAAACAAGGACAGACAAAGGGATTAAGTCGATTACATCGACCGCAGTGCGTAACTGGTACTTAATTTATCGACCCCGAAAGGATGAAAGGCAAAGTCGTCCTCGGCGGAATTTGAACTCAGAACGTAACGGCAGACGTTACTGCTAGCTCGCCGCCTTACATACAATATATATTTAAAAGAAAATTCTAAATCGCCCAACTTTATTAGAAAAGAAAAACACTACAAAAAAATACCTACTAATTCTTTGAAGGAGTAAAGCAAGCTGACTAAACTGCGGCGGAATCTCAACGCAAGCGACTCAAGCAAGACAAGCTATTTTCATAAGGAAAATACATATAAAATAATGAAGTCCTATGTAGTTGCATGAAAGGAAAAGAAAGAAGAAAAAAGAAAAGACAGTCACGGCTGGAACGGTTTTTGATCATGGGCCTATTTGACTGGAGTTAATCAAGTGCTAAATGACAATAACAACAACAAGAACAACAAAAACGAAACCGACGTAAAAGGGTTCAGTGCATTAAACAATGTCGGTTTGTTTTGTGTTTATTTTGGGTCGTTTTTCAATATTTTTGATGTTAATAATGAAGACTCCGCCTGTGAGATAGAGGGAACTATTGAAGAGGAGGAGGAGGAGGACGAGACAAGGAGGATGATGATGGTGATGTTGATGGTGATGATGATGGTGATGATGATGATGACGCTGATGGTGGCTATGAGGAGGGGGATGATGATATTGCTGACGATATTGTTGATGATGATGGTGATGATGACAACGACGACGACGATGAAGATGGCGACGCTGATGATGTTCATGGTGATTATGAGAAGGAGGATGTTGATATCGCTGACGATATTGTTGATGATGATGACGACGACGATGATGACGACGATGGCGACGATGACTGTTACAAGTGCTGCTGCTGCTGCTGCTGTTAATGTTGATTGACGATGACGATGACACCGATGAATAGAAGGAGGTGGGCGGTGACGATGATAACGACGATTCCGATGGTGACGACTATATCACCATCATCATCAACATCATCATTATAACGATGTTGATGGCGGTGGTGCTGGTGATGATGATAATGATGATGATGATGACGACGATGACGATCATGAGGAGGAGGAGGAGGAGGAGGCGGGGAAGTTATTGACGAAAAGGGCCAACGGAAAATAATAATCATTGTTGTATTTTATCGTTATTTTTATTTCAAGTTCTACATTTCACCTATTATCCCTTTTTTTCTCATTTGTCATGATATAATTGCTGCTATTACCGTTGTCTCTGTTGTTATTGCTGATCTAGCTGTTGTTGTTGTTGTTGCAGTTTAAATTCAAGCCAGCACCATGCTTTACACCAATGTAATATTTTGCATAGCTGAGCTAACTCGTGTATATATAATAGCAAGATATAACCGTTTTTTTTTTATCTCCTCATTTTATTTCTACAACCTCTCTCGCTGTCCCCTCTCTCTTTCTCTCCCTCTCTCTCTCTTTCACTTTCACACATATATACATGTACGTATACATACATATACATACACGCACACATACACTATTTCTTTCTTTCTCACATTCAAACATTGCTGACCTAGCCATACCACTTTAGTCTCGTTCTAACTTCTGTCTTCTTTCTCAGTGTCTTTCTCTTTCACACATAATCTTCTCTGAAATTCTCCCAACACCCCAATAAATATTTCACTCCTTTCCTTGCTCTACCTTCTCTCTTTCACCCTCTCACTTCCTCTCTCTCTCTCTCCTTATTTCTCTGTCTCTCACTCTTTCTCATTCCTCTTATTTTCTCACACTCAACACATATATTTCGTGCTTGGCTTTCCCACACCACTTCGTCTTTAAGCATCTCAGTCTTTTTCTTCTTGTCAGCCTCTCTCTTTCCATCTTCCTTTTCGCCTATTCCCGCGGCGGTAAAATTAAAAAAATAAAACCAACAACAACGACAGTGGCAACATCAACAACCACAACAACAAAAGCAAAAACATTGTTCCTTAGACTCAGCATTGAGGAACAATCAAAGTAAAGCATCTACAGAGTGTTTGCGAGAATAAAATTGTAGCAGAACATTTGAAAACGAGGCTTTTTATGCTTCATGATGATACGGGGAATTTTTCAAGACATCTGCTTTGTTTATTAGAAATATTAGTTGCATGATCATCATTGGCAATGCAGCTTTCACCACGGGTATCATGAGTTTGTTTCAACAAGAAAATATTTCCATATCCCACCCAACGCTTGTCGTCTGTATTTCAAGCTAAATTTATGACATAAGAGAAGACAAAGCCATTACACTTCAGGCGACATCTATCTTCTTACTTACAAAAAGTAATAATATAAATAATAAATAAATAAACGACTGAAAGCAACGACAAAAAGGAAAAAATAATGAAAGCTAAAAAAAAAAAAATAAATAAAATTCGTATAGAAGACATATAGGTTATTTTGATAGTACTTTTACGGACATCAGCAGTTTTGCGCAAGGAAAGGGATACTGTATCAAGCAACAGTAAAATTAAAGATTCACAAAAGTATAACATATTTTGATTGTCACAATTTCGTATAGTATTTACGCTTTTTTTTATTGTTTTTTTTTTTTAATTGTTCGTCAGTCTTGTGAAAGAAAGAATAAAAAACGACGAATTAGATCGAGTAGGATATATTTTTGTGTGAATTGAAGAGTTGTAGTATTCTGAAAATCTGAATAAGCACTTCTTTATATATGTGTTTTTTTTATTCGTATTTTGTTGATCTCATAAGGGATCTCTTTGACTTGGTGACACACTTATGTAACAGTTTACTCTACATGACTAAGGCATGTGTAGAATTATGAAGCACTGAAGAAATTTATGTGATGTCAAGGATTTTATAAATGCCTCGTTTTGAAACATGAATTTAGAATTATACTTCAATGTGTTATTTTATTCAGTCATTATAATAATTTGTGAGAGATATGCTTGCGAATGAGTGGCAGATTGAGCGATCACGTGGAGTCCTTGGAGGGGAAAATACGCAGACAGGACAGAACTTCTAAAATATCAGAACTGTAAGTCCAATGGACTTGCTTCTCTTAAATGGTGACTGTTTTGAAGAAAAGCTTACATAAGACAGCGGAAATCTAGTAAGAGCTTTGCGTAAAACTGGAGAACCGAATCAATGGTTTTCGAGAAGTGAAACATACGTAGAAATAAATCAACAAAATCAAATGAAATTACAAGATGGTTGTGACTTCAAAGTTTCGCCAGCAGCGGTTCGTCAGCTAATTTGATGAATGCTGCCTGTAAATCTCCAAATTCATGGTTATCTTGCATTTCATTTACATAAAATATTTAGTTAGGTTCAGTATCTCTCCTGAGTTAAATGTGCTCGCAAGAGTAGTGGCGTGCATGAGTGATCATGAGTTTCAGCTTAATAATTGATCTGTTATTGATCTACAAGTGCTAGAGTGAATGTATTCTTCACTCACCTAGCAATTTGTCACAAATTAAACAACGAAAGATTTGGAATAGCAGCAAGTTTATGGAAATTAGTGTTTTGCATTGGGAAAAATCTTTTACGGAAATTTTAAAAATAAATGTCGCAATAGGCGTGTGGCGAGGTTTGTCTCAGACATATACAATGTCACTTGTGCTAACAGCGTTTCAAATGAGAAAAATGGGATCTATTTTAAAACGGGGGCCACATTTTTCATTAATGTTTTACGTAGTGTTTTTGGTACGGAAAGACTTTCAAACTTCGTATACTTATCTATTTTGTGTTATAGAACAGAAGAATATTTTTGTATTCGAATTTATTTCATGTAAAAAATTGTCTTATTTCGATAATTTCAACCAATCACTGACAAGTATTCAGTTGTTTACATTTACTCCTTTGGCTGATTAAGCGATGTAAAGCGTATTTAATCTCCATACCTTCGTTTTATTTGCTTTTTTCATTTTAAATTTGCTTTAACCCTAACCCTAACCGTAGGGTTAGGGTTAATTGTTTCAGAATCGTTTGTTTATGTAGTCGGCACTTAATGTATATCGGCTGAATGGACGTCAGTGATTGGTTGAAATTACATAAATACGACAACTTTAACATGGAATAACTTATGGATTTCTTTTTTTTTTAAGAAGACTAAGAGAAAAAGATGTTTTATATGACACATTCTACCAGTGTTCCAAGTTTCAAAGTGTTTCGTTAATGAAAAATGTGGCACCCGTTTTAAAAAAAGATCCGAAAAATGTCTACCAAAGATGATCCTATATTTGAAAAAGAAAAGACGACGAGCATCTGAGGAAAACAAGAAAAAATATTTATATTCACCTTAGTATAAATATTATTACGTGCCTTGCCGAAGTATATAAACAGCAAAAGACGAAGATCAAAACCTGTTTGTAAATTTATACACATTAAGTACCTACTATTTCATAACGTGCAAAGAACACACGCACATACTCATGGGCATTACATGTAGACACGGTTGTGTTTATAGATATATTCTTTAATTCTTTTGTTTGACTGCGGCCATGCTGGAGCACCGCTTTTAGTCGAACAATTCGACCCCAGGAGCTTAGTACTTATTCCATCGGTTTCTTTTTCCAAACCGCTAAGTTACGGGGATGCAAACATACCAACATCGGCTGTCAAGCGATGGTGGGAGACAATACAGACGCACACACACACGCGTGCGTGCGTGCGTGCGTGCGTACGCACACAAAACACACACACACACACACATATATTGTTTATACGAAATGAGAAATACAGAGACTCTCTCAAACCAGTCATCTATTTCCTTACATTAATTACTGGAATCTACGGTTTCACAGAATGCGCAACTGGTAGTACTTTCATGAAGAACTTCCAGCGATTGATACTGCCTAAAGATTGACACAGAAGTAATTTAAGAAAATAAGTAATAAGGGAATTCACTGCATGGAGAATTTCCATATTAAACCGTACACCAACAGTCACAGGCGTCGGCTGTGGAATTGCTTGTTATTAGAACGAAGTCAAAGTTTTCTGAAGTGTAGAATTAGGCTGTAGCGTGGTTCTTCAGCAGTGGTTCGCAGATGAAACTGGAAAGAAGTGTCTTCTGTCCAGTTCTGTTTTGTAAGGTGCTGCTTGTTCCTCTCAGAGACTGTCTAACAAGGCGTTAGTTTATGGAACAGAACGGTCTGAAACAAGTGTTTTGGTTCATTTCTTATATATATATATATATATATATATATATATATATATATATATATATATATATATATATATATATATATATGTTTATGATTATCTAGAAGCGAGTTTGGGCACAATTCATCAGACGAAATGTGTGATTCTATTGACGTCTGATTTAATGTTGAGAGTCTGCCAGCATAGAACAATCATAGAATAGCCTCAATATAAGGCAAACATAGCAGATGGGTGGGGACAGAATAAGATAATAATTCCTCTTAATTTAGGCACAAGTCCTGGATTCTGCCAGCTCGTTGCTTTCTGGATGTAGGTAATAATCCTCTCTACTATAGACACAAAGCCTGAAACCTTGTGAATGGGGGTAATCAGTTACATTGACCCCAGTATTCAGCTGGTACTTATTTTATCGACCCCGAAAGGATGAAAGGCAAAGTCGACCTTGTGGAATTTGAACTTAGAACTTAAAGATGGACGAAATACCGCTAAGCATTTTGGTCGGCGTGCTTACGATTCTGCCTACTCGCTGCCCTTTTAATATAATTGATAATGCCACATGATCATGAACAAATGTAAAGAAGAATTTAAAAGAATAATCACACGTAACTGGACAATACTAAAATGTGATAAAAATAGGACAGTGTTACGTGCACCGGAAATAGGACAATACCATATATGTAACAGATATTTAATTATGCCAGCAATGGGAGGACATGAACGATGCAATAAAAAGCTTAGCAATTGCGAGAGAAAATCTAAAATGAAAATAAAAACATGCTTGTCTCAAATAACAAGAATGTATATTTCGCTAACAGTTTAGAAGTGTGGGAAGGAAATCAAAATGTTCTGATGCTTTCCACCCGTAAAGACATCAAACAGAAGTAAACAAGATTAACAGAGACAATATATCCCAATGCATTAGGAGTCAATGAAGCGGTGGGGGCTTATCAAATAGAAATATTATGATAAGTAAAGGCGATGAGATTCGAAGAAAAAAAGAGTCGATAAGAAACAAACAAAACTATACATATCATACGGGGTCGATGTTAAATATGATACACTACGTTTATATTACATCAACATGCCAGTTATCTGTCTATCTATCAACCTATCTGTCTGCCTAACTATTTATCTGTCTATCTATCTGTCTATCTATCTGTCTATCTATATGCATGCGCGGCTGTCTGGATGTGTTTCTATGGTGTCTGCTTAACTATGATTATAAACATATTATCAAGAAAGGTTTCCATTACAGTTCTAAGTTCCAGATTTGATGAGAACGACATACCTTGCAATGAAAATTTAAAACACTTTAAACACACACACACACACACACACACGAAAATATACGGAATATAATGATGAGAATAATTATGATAATGAGGCTGCTGTTAATACAACTACTATTACTACTACTATTAGTAGTAGTAGCAGCAGCAGCAGCGCTGGCGGTGGCGGTAGTAGTAGTAGTAGTAACAACAATAACATCATCATCATGATGCTGATCTGGGAGGCGTAAACAGGGTAAGAACTATTCCAGACACAGTAACACACACACACACACGTACACACACACACACACACACACACACACAATGATACAATTAGAGAACATTAGGACATAAGTTTCCAAACCTCAGATAAAAATATTTCACATCGAAACATAAGGTGTCAGCTCGGTTGTTTAATAAGATACCAAAGAAGCTGGAGGCAACATCCGGTTGTTTCTATGTGCTGCGACGAACGGTATATTAATCTCCAAGATTACTGGGACAAGCAAACACTAACGACAACAGAATCCATTACCTGCTTGCATGCGGTTTACTTAACTGCTAGAGAGTAAACAAACAAACAAGCAAAACAAATAAATAAATAGACGCAGGAGTGGCTGTGTGGTAAGTAGCTTGCTTACTAACCACATGGTTCCGGGTTCAGTCCCACTGCGTGGCACCTTGGGCAAGTGTCTTCTACTATAGCCTCGGGCCGATCAAAGCCTTGTAAGTGAATTTGGTAGATGGAAACTGAAAGAAGCCCGTCGTATATGTGTATATATATATATGTGTGTGTGTGTGTGTGTGTGTGTGTGTGTGTGTGTGTGTGTGTGTGTGTGTGTGTGTGTGTGTGTGTGTGTGTGTGTGTGTGTTTGTCCCCCCACCATCGCTTGACAACCGATGCTGGTGTGTTTACGTCCCCGTAACTTAGCGGTTCGGCAAAAGAGACCGATAGAATAAGTACTAGGCTTCCAAAGAATAAGTCCTGGGGTCGATTTGCTCGACTAATGGCGGTGCTCCAGCATGGCCGCAGTGAAATGACTGAAACAAGTAAAAGAGTAAAAGAATTAAATAGATACTTAGGAAAATAAAAATCTCTTTCTAAATGAGAAATGTCGGTGCTGCCAAAATTCAAATAGCTGCAATGGCTCAATTAGTGATCAATTATGACGGAACTGAAGATTGTAGAAAGAGAAACATGTCTCTGAGTAAAGAATAGATTGACTACCAAAAAGATTTCGACGATGATCCTCATAGTTGGATCCATTAAATGTTGCTTTAAAATTTGGGCACAAAGCTATCAGTTTTGATGGTGAGGGCTGGTCGATTATATCAACCCCAGTGTTCAACTGGTACTTATTTTATTAACCTCGGACGGATGAAAAGCAAAGTCGAGCTCGGCATTTGAACCCAGAACGTAAAGGCGGATGAAATACCGCGAAGCATTTTGCCCGGCATGCTAACAGTTCTGCCAAATCGCCGCCTTAAGGATCCTTGAACTATTAACAACGCCAGCACCAATGGTAAGGTAACATCAATGATAAGCTGGTGCATAAAATACATCATGCGTAAAAGGCAACCTATTCTGGAATTATAAAAATTTATACCATTTTTTATCATAACGGGAGTATTCCAAGGGGTTTCCCTTTCTGTACTTCTCTCCTACCTGACGCTTATACCTTTAGCCAACATATTAAACCCAAAGGCGAATTGGAGACAAATGATAAGTAAGCAAAATCTACAATCTTATTTGATATAATGGAAGAACTGCTGTGAGATTCGCATTGGAAAAATACATCAAGGGAACACCGAAGAGAAAAAAATTTAATTATAAACACTATTAGGATACTAAATAAAGAAATGGAGATACGTGGATTAGACCAAGCACAGATTTACAAACATTTTGGTTGTAATTAACTAGGTAGAATACGATACACACAAATGAAAGAAAAAGTTAGAAAGGAATGTTATGAATGCATTGCGTAATACTTAAAACGGAGTTAAATGCATCATATAAAGTAACAGGTACTAATACTTCGTTACAGGAAGAAGCAGTTCTAACATTTTCAACTGAAAGCTAAATGAACTAGCATGATTAGACGTAAAAACATGAAAATAATAACTGCATTTAGAATAGACCACCCAAAATCTGACATAGAAAGGTTATATCTCCCACGAATACGGGGAGGGTGGGAGTTTATGCAAATAGTAAACTATTATAAAATATCCTCTGTTGAAGTAAAAAATGGAATACGTAGTAAAAATTATCGAAAGCCAATACAAATAAAATACAAGACACGACGAAAACAAAACACTTCGTTTTATATTCAAGGACGCCAAAAACAAAATGCAAAACAGAAATTTTAAAGTAAGACAGCTGTGAGGAGAAAGGTAAAACAACATTCGTGAGAAAGTAAAATGTATGCTAAAAGTGATGTTACAGAATGTTATGTTAAAGCAATGGTTAAAAAAAAAGTCCCTACTTGGGTAATATCTTCAAGAAAAAGATATAAAGAGTGTTAGGTGACGAAGAAAAAGTGCGTCTATGGCTGGGAAGTGCAGGACTCAGAGCTGATACTCAAGGAATTTTGATTTTGAAGCTCAGGTCAAACCTTCTATTATAAACCATCAGAAGTGTATAATAAAGCAGAATATATTGGTCTCAAATTTTGGTACAAGCTAGCAATTTTGGAGGAGGGAGTTAGTCGATTACATTGACTCCAGAAATCCTAATCCACCAAGGAAAGGTATGTCAGAAGATAGTAATTCAACAACGCGGGTTGATGAACCGTAAGACGTGTGGCCAAAACCTCCTGGAAAATAACCATAGCGAGGGACATTCCACAGTTGAATTAGAACGGTCACAAACAGTGAAAGAAGACATGCACCCAACACCAGAGCTGAAGATACCTCCGAAAGGGGGTGGCCCTGCCACGTCAAAACGGTAGAGGAGTAGGGGCCGAAACCGGACGTGGTTCCTCCTGATGATGTCTTGAGCTAACTGGATCCTATAAAGGAGCTGTTGTGGTAGCAGACCACGAAACATGGTTGAAATTCCTCAGTACTTATTCTATATACCTCGAAATAATGAAAGGCAAAGTCGACCTCGGCGGGATTTGAACTCAGAACGTGAAGCTGGAAGAAATGCCGTTAAGTATTTTGTCCGATGTGTTAACGATTATGTCAGCTCACTGCCTTTTAATGATAATCCTTTCTACTCTAGGCACAACGCCTGAAATTCGGGGGGAAGGCGCAGGTGACTACATCGACCCCAATGCTTGACTGGTACTTATTTTTAGCGGCCCCATAAGAATAAAAAGCAAATTCGACCTCGGTGGCATTTGAACTCAGATCCTAAAGAGCTAGAAGAAATGGTGAAAGGAATTTAATACGACGCTTTACTATTCTACAGTCATTTCATTATTATGCACAATGGTTAGGGTGGTGAGCTGGCAGAATCGTTAGTGCGTTGGACGAAATGCTTAACCGTATTTCGCCCGTCGCTACGTTCTGAGTTCAAATTCCACCGAGGTCGACTCTGCCTTTCATCCTTTCGGGTTCGATAAATTAGGTACCAGCTGAACACTAGAGTCGATGTAATCTACTATTCCCCACCATAAATTTCAGGCCTTGTGCCTATAACAGAAAGGATTATTATGTACAGGGGTTAGGGTGGCGAACTGGCAGAATCGTTAGCACGCCGAGCGAAATGCTTAGCGGTATTTCGTCTGCCGTTACGTTCTGTGTTCAAATTCCGCCGAGGTCGACTTTGCCTTTCATCTTTTCGGGGGTCGATAAATTAAGCACCAGTTACGCACTGGGTTCGATGTAATCGACTTAACCCATTTGTCTGTCCATGTTTGTCCCTTCTATGTTTAACCCCTTGTGGGCAATAAAGAAATGTTTGTGCGCTGGATGAAATGCTTAGCAGTATTCCACCCATCGCTACATTCTGAATTCAAATTCTGCCGTGATCGACTTTGCCTTTCATCCTCTCGTGGTCGATAAAATAAAGACCATTTGAATACTGGGGTCGATGTAATCGACTGTCATCTGACCATAAATTTCAGGCCTTGTGCTAATAACAGAAAGGATTATTATGTGCAAGGGATCGAAAGTATGCCATAAAATGAAAAGTGCGTTGATCAAGGGACTTGGAAATAGATGTTGGCGGTATCCGACACCTCACGTAAAGACGAGGACAAAATTGAAAGACGTTATACGATTAAAGTTGGGACAGAGCGGAATGAATGGAAAAATACAATAAAACATATTCTGTTTTGTCTGGGGAGAGTCATTTTCTTATCGTGCCTTAAAATTTAACACATTCACCGTTAAAATTTCCACTCATTTCTTATTTTTATTTTCCTAAAATTTTCGTTGCGTCTTGCAACCTTTTCAATAGTCTTGAGGAAAATAAAAAAATAGTCTTGAGGAAAATAAAAAATAGTCTTTAGGAAAATAGAAATAAGAAATAAGCGGAAATTTTAACGGTGAGTGTGTGAAATTTTAAGGCACGGTAAGAAAATAACTCTCCACAGACACAACAGAATATGCTTCAATACACGAAATCACATAAAAAATCTTGCAAACCAAATCCAAAAACGAAATACAATAAAACATTCAAAATTAAAAGAAGAAATACTTTAAACAGAAAATAAAGCGAAAGCCATTTATGGTTCTCACCCATATATGGTAGGAAATCATTGGCCAGGCAGAGTTTCTTCATCTCGTCATTGCTCATTCTACAGGCTTGTTTACCCAAAGATAACCGTTAATGCTTCCGAGTAGTTTGGACTAGAAAACTGTGCACGTCATTACGTTGTACCTGCTTTAATCCGTTGTAATATATATATATATATTGTTTACTTTTATGAATATCCTGTCGAATTAGTGTAAAGTATATTTTATTCCATCACCACTTCATTCTCAGTAATTAACACATACCTGCGATAACTCTTGTACTGTAAATGTGTGATTGTACCTTTTATATATTGGTTCGACGTACGAAAGACAGAGAAATTTTAATTCATTGTCCTCCATATCGTTATCATCTGTTGTTCCTATGGGGAACATCGTTGTTGTTTCGAAGAGGCTGCTTTTACTCATCCACCTTTGTTACTTTTCATTGGTATCACCCTTCTTTTGGATGAATTATTTTTCTTCTTCCGTCTTGCATTTTTCCCGACGGTCTGAAAGAACAACAATAACACTCGCAAACATATTTGCGCCTGAGTGTTGTTACCGATACTGCTATCGAAATCATTTCTTTTCCCATTAAAGGCTGATTTAAATGCGCCATTTTTTTTCTTTTCAGTTTCAAAAATTAATTATGTGTTGCAGTTTCTTTCGGCGCTATCGTTTCTTTTTCGTATTTGTACTGCTGTGTTATTTAAATTTTTTTGTTAGTTTGTTTGAGGGCGTATTGTATTCGTTTTGTAGACATTTGACGTGAATCTGTTGTCCAAATGTAAAATCAAATAAAATATAGGATTTGTTATGACAATCATTTTTAATTTAGGCCCAAGAGTCGTAATTTGGTGGAAAGTGATGGGAGAGAAGGGGTAAGTGGCGGATAGTCTATTTTATCGAAGCTAGTGCTTGACTGATAATTTTAAGATATGATTCAACGAAAGAATCTCCCGTGAATAAAATTCGACAAGGAGATAACAATAAAAGACGCCAAAGCAACAATCACTGACTTAACGAATTAGCGTGAAGCATCAATGTCACAAGTTTGAGCTAATTAATATATGTAGCAATCACAGTATTCCCAAAAGTATGAGGTTACATCCTCAAATCTACTCAAGAATATGAAAAACGTAAAAACGAACAACAAAAACAGAAAGAAAATAAGTGATACCGCTCAATCTTTCATTACAGCAATGAAGAAAACCACTACAATAGAAATGTTGATTAAGGAAATATTAACCCAAGGAAAATGAAAAGTGATAACGATTCTCTGAACAGAACAAATGGTTCGATTCCAGCCGAAAACTAATTTAGGAATGAGTGAAAAGTTGTTTATTTTTTTAAATCAGCCGTGTACCAATATTTTTTTCTACTCTAGGCACAAGGTCCGAAATTTTTGGGGAAGGGGCCAGTCGATTAGATCGACCCCAGTATGCAACTGGCACTTAATTTATCGACCCCGAAAACATGAAAGGCAAAGTCGACCTCGGTGGAATTTGAACCTAAAGACACATGAAATAATGTTAAACATTGCGCCCGGCTTGCTAACGTTTCTTATTTCTTTATTGCCCACAAGGGGCTAAACATAGAGGGGACAAACAAGGACATACAAAGGGATTAAGTCGATTACATCGACTCCAGTGCACAACGGGTACTTGATTTATCGACCCCGAAAGGATGAAAGGCAAAGTCGACCTCGGCGGAATTTGAACTGAGAACGTAACGCCAGACGAAATACCTATTTCTTTACTGCCCACAGGGGGTTATACACAGAGGGGACAAACAAGGACAGACAAACAGATTAAGTCGATTATATCGACCCCAGTGCGTAACTGGTACTTATTTAATCGACCCCGAAAGGATGAAAGGCAAAGTCGACCTCGGCGGAATTTGAACTCAGAACGTATCGGCAGACGAAATACCGCTAAGCATTTCGCCCGGCGTGCTAACGTTTCTGCCAGCTCGCCGCCCTACCAATATTAAGTGACATAAAGGTGGCGACTTGGCAGAATCGTTGGATCTATTTTAAAACGGGGGCCACATTTTTCATTAATGTTTTACGTAGTGTTTTTGGTACGGAAAGACTTTCAAACTTCGTATACTTATCTATTTTGTGTTATAGAACAGAAAAATATTTTTGTATTCGAATTTATTTCATGTAAAGAATTGTCTTATTTCGATAATTTCAACCAATCACTGACAAGTATTCAGTTGTTTACATTTACTCCTTTGGCTGATTAAGCGGTGTAAAGCGTATTTAATCTCCATACCTTCGTTTTATTTGCTTTTTTTTCATTTTAAATTTGCTTTAACCCTAACCCTAACCCTAACCTTAACCCTAGGGTTAGGGTTAATTGTTTCAGAATCGTTTGTTTATGTAGTCGGCACTTAATGTATATCGGCTGAATAGACGTCAGTGATTGGTTGAAATTACAGAAATACGACAACTTTAACATGGAATAACTTGTGGATTTCTTTTTTTTTAAAGAAGACTAAGAGAAAAAGATGTTTTATATGACACATTCTACCAGTGATCCAAGTTTCAAAGTGTTTCGTTAATGAAAAATGTGGCCCCCGTTTTAAAAAAGATCCGAATCGTTATTCTGCTGGGTTATTATTTAAGGGCGGCGAGCTGGCAGGAATTGGTAGCGCGCCGGGCGAAATGCTTAGTGGCATTTCGTCTGCCGTTACGTTCTGAGTTCAAATTCCGCCGAGGTCGACTTTGCCTTTCATCCTTTTGGAGTCGATAAATTAATTACCAGTTACGCACTGGGGTCGATGTAATCGACTTAATCCCTTTGTCTGTCCTTGTTTGTCCCCTCTATGTTTAGCCTCTTGTGAGCAATAAAGAAATAAGAATCGTTATTATGCTGGGTAAAAGTGTTTAGCGACATTTCATCTGTTCATATGTTCTGAGTTCAAATTCCGCTGGGTCGATAAAATAAGTACCAGTTGAGCACTAGTGTCGACGTAATCAACTTACACTTTCCCCAAACAATTCTGGTCTTGTACCAAAATTTGAAACCCGTATTATGTGACGTAGAAAAATTCTGGAGTGTGGGCAGCGAAGGATTCACCGAAGATGTGAATAGTGAAAACAGTAGATACAGTGCCAAAAAGTCAGGGGAAGCCATATCAATATAATAAATTTATAGAGTTATAATAAATAATAGAGTTATAATAAATAACTCTAACATTACACAAAAGGAGGAATAACTCAGCATTAGAAAACACTAAAATTTCAAGCTTCTCTTGAAATATTCCGTAAAACATAAAGTAGCAACAGTGACGTAAGACAGCACCAAAATTTGTCACGAAAAAATGGCAACCAATTCTGCCTATACAAAACAACAATAATAATCCTTTCTACTATAGGCACAACGACTGAAATTGTGGAGGAGAGAGATCTAGTCGATTTCATTTACCCACAGTTCTTGACTCGGATTTATTTTATCGACCTCGGGAGGATGAAAGGCTAAGTGGACTGCGGCGGAATTTGAACTCAAAATGTAAAGACGGACGAAGTGTCACTAAAGGTTTGTTCGATGTGTTAATGATTCTGGCAGGTCAACAATAATAATGATTATCACCATTGTTAACAACAATAAAAATAATTATTACCATTGTTGTTGTTGTTGTTGTCTCCGATTTGTTCTGATCGCAAACATCGATTCTCTGATCGCAAACATCGATACTCTGAAAACTTACAAGGATTTTCATATATTATTTTGACCAAAATCGGATTTTTTGTTATAATTGTTTAACACATTCTAAGAGAAAAAGTAAGTTGAAAGACTTGCAACGCTGCCTCTAATTATAAGAAGTATAGTAATTGTTACCCCTGACATCTGCAGCCAGCGGACAAAATTGCTTTTGTATCTCCATGTTAAAAGCAAGGTTAATATTCAGTCAAGCTAATCAGCCTGAAAAATCTTTGCTTACTAAACAACAATATAAAAGAAAACCATAAGGATTTACTGAACATAAATTTCTGAAAATGTCGCAGATTCACGGCGTTGGATGTGGCGATATTTCTTGAAGAAGTGCTGCCGGGCAGAGAACGTATACAGTCTTTGAATGACGTGCAAAATAAAAAGCCACCATTGTATTTCATGGTAAATGAACCACAAAAATATAGTTATAACATTTAACAAGAATTTATTTCATCAAACAACTTATCTATAATTCCGAGTAGAAACGCTTCCTGCCATTTTGCAACTATCGAAACATTTACTGAAAGAACAAAGAATTCCCCTCCCCTATTATTAGTCCAGCATGTATTCTCACTTAACGAAGGCCATCTGCTGGCGTACTTGAAAATATGCCGGTCACCTTCGGTAATTTCTGAGTGTATGTATTTTTGCAAAATTGGTACCTTTTAGCTAAGCTCTTGACTAATAGACGAATAACATTCAACGACATAACGTGCATGAATGTGCCTAGTTTTCATTTGCCGTCATTCACCTGTTAATAATTATTGCAATGTTATTCCAAAGATTTAAGTTTGTGGGTTGTTTGTCGACTTTGTTTATTCTGTCTTGGATTGTCTTACTAATCACGCTAAGATTTTGTTTTATGATCTTAACTTATATTACCTGAATGTACCAAAGTTCCTACTGATTAACTTCAAAGCAGAACAGCCTCCCAATGGTTAATGAACAGAACAGATATTGACGTCATCTACCTCATCGACCAATCAGAGGCGTTCCACACCTTTGCATATCTTGACTACTACATTATTTTTCATTATTTTAGACTCCTCAATGAGTACTGCACACGCTAAAATTAACAACACGAAATCTTTAAGTTTGATGAAATAATGCTCGTTACTAAAATGTATTTATAAACAGGTACGAGCTCAGGTGTGCGTGCGTGCGTGTGTGTGCGCGTGAGGTATGTACTAGCAGTTTAAATAAGACCTGACAATTTTCAGTCGATCCATGAAAGGTAATTCCTTCGGAATAGTGACATCCAAGCATTTCAGAAGATGGTTCAAAACACAAACCTGAAGTTGTATTAGAGAGAAAAAGAATTATAAAATTTTATGTAACTTGTTCCGACAACTCTGACCATACCAATCAAGCATTAAGACCAAATACGGTGGTAGAGGACGAAAGAAACTAACAGTATAAGATCATAGATTCTGCAATATCATATGGCAATAGAGTGGATACCAAAGAAACTGAAAAAAAAAAACAAGACAGAAATATCAGGTCATAGCCACAAAGATGAAGAGGTTGTGAAAGATTAAGACGACGCTTATTCCTGAAGTATTTGATGCACAATGTGGAGGCGCAATGGCCCAGTGGTTAGGGCAGCGGACTCGCGATCATAGGATCGCCGTTTCGATTCCCAGACCGGGCGTTGTGAGTGTTTATTGAGCGAAAACACCTAAAGCTCCACGAGACTCCGGCAGGGGATGGTGGTGAACCCTGCTGTACTCTTTCACCACAACTTTCTCTCACTCTTACTTCCTGTTTCTGTTGTGCCTGTAATTCAAAGGGTCGGCCTTGTCACACTGTGTCCCGCTGAATATCCCCGAGAACTACGTTAAGGGTACACGTGTCTGTGGAATGCTCAGCCATTTGCACGTTAATTTCGCGAGCAGGCTGTTCCGTTGATCGGATCAACTGGAACCCTCGACGTCGTAAGCGATGGAGTGAAAATATAATTTGATGCACTTGGAACAGTATCTAAATTGCTACTTAAAGGGGTGAAAGATATTGCAGTTGAGGCTCGCTTAATCGATCTCTAGAAAAGTGCAATCCTGTATTCAGCAAGAATCCCGAGGTTCTTGAGGTGCGAGGAGGCGTATTGTCATTGAACCTCAAAACAACAACTCTGCAAACTAATATAGCATGTGGTAGTCATAATAATGATTATTAAAAAGAGATTAAGATATAAATATAAACATAAGAAGTAAAAATACACATAGAAGCTAAAATATATTTTTGCTCATACCCTCTGAGAAATTTACTTTTTTAAAAAATATTCTACTAATCTAGAGTAACACTCCAAAGGCATTAGCTTCCTAATTAGTAAAATTTCCCAGTGTCTATTTTTGTGCTTGAGGGTACACAATATTTTTAGATTTTCTAACAGGAGCTAAAAAGAACAAATTTCATAAATTGTCACGTAGCCAATGATCTTTCACACAAAATTTTAGTTCAGATGGATAAAAACTGAAGCCAACAACTTGGAAAATATATACATACTTACATACATACATACGTACATACATACAGACAGACAAAAATATATAAAAAGTAATCAGCTAGTTAAATTGCACATTACAAATATAATCTGTAAGTAAGGTAGTAAAAATATAATCTGTAAGTAAGGTAGTAAAAATATTCCAATGATGGCGCTTTGTGTCTTTGTTAACCAGCTTCTTCCTCAGAGGAAGAATTCGAATAAGTAAAAACAGAAGAGAACATACATACATGCATACATACATATATACACACATACATGCATACATACAAACGTACGTACGTACATACATACATGCATGCCACGCATGCGTACGCTCGTACATACATACATAGTACATGCATGTGTAATACGTACATACATACATACATACATACATACATACATACATACATACATACATACATGCATACTTAAATACATAGATTCATTTATTCATTCATTCACATCAAGTGCTAACATACCATTAAGAGTTATTTGGTACAGAAAAAGAAGGTCGTGGACAGCTACGGAGTTTTGTTGTATTGCAGATGAAAACACCGTTTGTAAAATCAATAAGGAATAGAGTAACAATCACAACAGCTTCAAAAAATGTATCTCCCGTCGTATCCTGATTATAAATTAACATTTATATATAACGAAGTACAACAATAATTGTGTACTTGGTTAAATATTTAACCAAGTACACAGAAGTGTACTGTGTGGTAAGTAGCTTGCTTACGAACCACATGGATCCGGGTTTAGTCCCACTGCGTGACACCTTGGGCAAGTGTCTTCTACTATAGCCTTGGGCCAACCAAAGCCTTGTGAGTGGATTTGGTAGACGGAAACTGAAAGAAGCCCGTCGTATATATGTATATATATATATATATATATATATATATATATATGTATGTGTGTGTGTGTATATATTTATGTGTCTGTGTTTGTCCCTCCTACCCCAACATCGTTAGACAACCGATGCTGGTGTGTTTACGTCCCCGTAACTTAGCAGTTCGGCAAAATAGATCAATAAAATAAGTACTAGGCTTACAAAGAATAAGTCCTGGGGCTGATTTGCTCGACTAAAGGCGGTGCTCCAGCATGGCCACAGTCAAAAATGACTAAAACAAGTAAAAGAGTAAGCAATTAATTGGGAAACTAGAACTTTCATGCAAAAAAAAAAAAAAAAAAAAAGAGACCGACTAAAGCGATTTTTACTATCACAATCTGTAAGTGGGACAATATAAGTATTTGTGACATTTTTTAAAGTTAGATATATAACAATTGTCGTTATTTTTATCCAAATTCCAAAGAGAAAGCTTCTGATTCTTTGTTCGAAACCAGTTCAAAGGAAAAATGAAGTACACGTGTATATACACATAAAACACACACACACACACACACACACACACACACACACACACACACACAGAAAGATAGAGAGACAGATAAACAGAGAGAGGCAGGCTGGCAAGCAAATAGTTTCTTTCACAAATTAAGATTGCACTGTGTCTCATACGAATGTATATATGTTAACAATTCCACTCGTAGATTATGGTTTTTCTGATATATTCAGATATATATGATAATATCTGTGTACAGAGATTATGTTTGTGCTATTATATTTAAATGCTTAACTCTCTTTATATTCTAATTAACCCTGTTTCAAGATATACAAGCATAAGTTTGACATTAAAATTCATGTACTAATTAGATACACCGTTTTGTACATTATAAGATTAAATCTAATAATTTAACTAATTGAATAATAACGCACATAAATAACTAAATTAAAAATTATAGTAGTTTAAAATTTTAGCACAGGACCAGAAGATTTTCAGGGGAGGGGAGAAGTCAATCACATCGACTCAGTAGTTGACTAATACTTATTTTATCAACCCCAAAAGGATGAAAGGCAAAGTAACGACAGATGAGATGCTGCTAAGCGTTTTGTTCAACATGCTAACGGTTCTGCTAGTTCGCCACATGACGAAATAATAAAGCACAAACGAATTATAATTCATTTACATTTAATCTCTGCGAGTTGTTATGCATATACAATTATTACACTTATTTGTGGTTATTCTGCATGCCCTTCTCTAGTTTTTTTGTTTTCTTTATAGAAAATGGTTAGAGCTGTGCTACAAAACTAAAATATGAATATACAAAAAGAATGCCCCTCTTCCAAAATTGCGAAAAACATCGGAGCTCAACGTTTCATATAATAGATGGAACTTTGACGTCTGGTTGTCTAGCCTTCCATACCCATTTTAATTCTAAATCGTCACTCTATACATCGCCTCTCTATACATTAAAATCATCTTGTTTCTAGTATATTCAGATATTGAACTGTACGCGTACGGTGTACATACTGAATGCATTGTATACACACACACACACACACACACACACACACACACATTTACACATAATAGACTATAATTACTACCTGTACAATATAGAGATGTACATAAATATACATACATAAACATGTGTATCCACATATATTCATAGAGATCCAATCATACATATCGGCGTGTATGTGTCTGTGTATGTATGTATATGTATGCATGCATGATATATATATATATAGATATAGATATATAAGCATGCATATATATATATATATATATATATATATATATATATATATATATATATATATACACATACATATATATATTGGGTTGGTGCATAATTATTACGGCTTTTTTTTTTTTCAACAAATTTTATTCAACAAAAACAGTAACAATATTTAACAAAAACATCTTTAAATGACGGTCTGACGCTCTGCCAAGCAAATGAGAAGCAGTAGTTGAAGTAGATGGTGAATATACTCCGGAATAATAATTTGAAGATGTTTTTGTTACGTGTTATTGTTTTTGTTGAATAAAATTTGTTGAAAAAAAGCCACAATTATTATGCACCAACCCAATATATATATATATATATATATATATATATATATATATATATATATATATATATATATATATATATATATATATATGAAGTCGTGGAGAGCGACTACGTAGCTTAATTCAATGTTGTGTAACTTTTAATCGTCCAGATTCCAGTGTAATCGTATCGAGATGCAACTGTTATGAAACAAACGCCTCTATCGCTGAAGTATACCACCTGTGTACAGTTTATAGCCCTTTTGTTGTCTACAGAAACATTTGAAGAACAAAATCTCATAAATTATATGCTACTGATATGCATCACTGACTCCTACTTTAAATTGATGGAACGAAATAAGAGGTTATAAGTGGAGAGATGAGTGAAATGTCTGCCTAGATATACATGCATACATACGTACGTACTTACGTATACAATATATAAATATGTGTACTTACATGCGTGCGTGCATGTGTATGTATGAGTGTACATGTGAGTATGCATAAGTACATATAATGCAAGTAGAAACACACGCATTCACACATTCAAAGAGACATCTTCCCCAATAAACACGCCATACATATACTAGTAAGAATAAACAAAACAAAATAAGGGAAGAGGGAGAAAAAGAAGAGAAGAAGGATAGAAACAAAAACAAGGAAGACGGAGACGTGTGAAGTGTGATTTCTTACAAATGTTCATTGTTTTTTGTTGAGTATGTCCTCTTAAAAGTCTAACCACCCGCCGCAACAAACATCTCCCTTATTTCTACCTGCCATAAATTTATCAGAATGCTGTGATGTAAGGAAGAAATATTTCTTACAATCTCTTCATATATCTACTTCCAATAACTCTTAAATTTCATGTTTCCTCCCTGCCTACCACTTAGAATTTAGAAGTCTTAGAGTACCACTTATTCTTATGAGAACTAAAAGAGCCGTATTGAAACGCAACTCTCCCGCAGACAATACATTTTACAGAAAATGACATAAAACGTAACTTTATGTAAGTATACGCATAATATTTATGAACATGTTCGGCTATCTTTTCTTTTCCTGCCTCCATATCTCCCCACCTCTCTCTCTCTCTCTCTCTCTCTCTCTCTCTCTCTCTCTCTCTCTCTCTCTCTCTCTCTCTCTCTCTTTTTTTTTCTCGATTTGGCTTTCTCTCTCATAATATATTGGGTTTTTAGATAAATTCATTCGTTGTTTTCCCCCATTTATTTTAATAATTATTTTCAACAACAATTTTAAAATTTGTTCAAATTTCAAAAGCGATAAACAAAAGTTGTAGACGGAGAATCGAAATACAAAATACAATATAAAACACTATGATAAAAATATTTTTCGTATTAATTCAAGTAGCGTTGCAAAAGATTTTTAAAAATAGGGGAAAATGAAACGAACGAATTTATCTGACTGTTGTTCATGCGCACGCACATACATACACGCATTATTTTAGTTCATTTTGCGCTAGCAAAACATAATGATTGGCGGGTACACTTTTTTTGGTGGGTAAAATTATCGTATCAGGACAATTACCCCCCTAGGACAATTACCCTCCTAGAACAATTACCACTCTCCCTAGGACAATTCCCTGCGACGACAGCTACTCCCTAGAACAATTACCCCACTTGGTTAATTACCCCGTCTCCAATATATTAACAAATTTTAAATCATCATCTGTTGTTCTTAGGGGTAATTGTCCTTGGTGGGTTAGTCTCCATGGCGGGTAAATGTCCTAGACTCAAAATCATAGCATTTATATTACGAAATATTAGGTGAGAAAGCGCGGTAAAAAACAGCATCAAAAATAGATTGTAAGAACTAACTCAAGTTTGAACACCTCGTATGGTAATCACTGATTTACTAATCAGTAACCCAAGCCCGGCAAGAGGCTATGTATCCAGTGTTAGCACACTGGACACACGTTGTTGTTCGACTGGCTGGAAATACCAACATACCTCTCTCAAATCACACCTTATCACCTGAGGAAAAAGAAAAGTACACTGGATAATGTATTCCTTTGTGGACTATATTTTGATATAAAACGAGGTATTCAAGATCGAAGTCTATGAACAAAGATTTATAGGATCAGGACGAACTTAAAGTTTAAGCATCGCATCATCCTTTTTTAGTGTTTATATCAGTCACGGGCAACTAGCGGTTAGCGGGACTTTGAATTTTTCAGTAGTGTGGCTGCGGCTCACCCGATAATGAGCTGTGTCTCATGCGGCCCTCTTCTCGAAAAAAGTTGCCCGTACCTAGTCTATAGTGACAGAATAAGAGAATGTGGTGATAATGTTGTTTAAATTTGCTCTCACATGATGAAATAATGCGTGACTCATCAGAAAAAATATATAGCAATCGAGGAGTTGTTACCAATCTAGAATGAACTAAAAGCTTCGTATTCTAACTTTAGATGGAACTAATATGTATATAAACGATAATAATAATAAAACTGAAACAGCCACCATTTTTTAATATACGCCGTTTAATTGGTGCGTTTGCCGTCGCAATTGGGTAATTAACGATGTGGAACTGACATGCAGTAAATATAATTTCATTAAGTGTCTTCCGTATATTTGAGATCTCTCTTAAGAGTTGGCCAACTCTCATTAAATCTCCCTCTTTCTGTATTTCTCTGTATTTCTCTCCCCACCTCTCTCTCTCTCTCTCTCTCTCTTACTTCTCGCTTTGTATCTATCTATCTATCTATCTATCTATCTGTCAATCAATCTATCTATCTATCTTTCTACCCACCTACCTATCTACTTATCTCAGGTTTCTTTGCTCCGGAAAACCTTTCGAGTTACAGGCGAGAAAAACATAACTTTACAAAAGTTATGATTAGCGAGAATCTTTTTTTTATCGGTCGATGAGAGTCCTTAATAAGGCACATAATTAGTTGAATGAAAAACCTCCTTACGAAAAACATTAAAAGCATAGTAAATAAAATATAAATACATGTTATGTTATACATACATACATACATAGGTGCAAGTGTAATTGTGATAAGAGATTTGCTTTCATGGTTCCGGGTTCAGTCCCACTACGTGGCACTTTGGGAAAGTGTCTTCTTCTATAGTCTCGGGCCGACCAAGGCCTTGTGAGTGGGTTTCGTTGACGGAAACTGAAACAGGCCCGTTATGTATATGTGTGTGTGTGTGTGTGTGTGTGTGTGTGTGTGTGTGTGTGTGTGTGTGTGTGTAATGTCGACCTCGGCAAAATTTGAACACAGAACGTAAAGTCGGACGAAATACCTATTTCGTTATTGCCCACAAGGGGCTAAACATAGAGGGAACAAACAAGAACAGACGAACGGATTAAGTCGTTTACATCGACCCCAGTGCGTAACTGGTACTTAATTTATCGACCCCGAAAGGATGAAAGGCAAAGTCGACCTCGGCGGAATTTGAACTCAGAACGTAACGGCAGACGAAATACCGCTAAGCATTTTGCCCAGCATACTCTTTTACTCTTTTACTCTTTTACTTGTTTCAGTCATTTGACTGCGGGCATGCTGGAGCACCGCCTTTAGTCGAGCAAATAGACCCCAGGACTTATTCTTTGGAAGCCTAATACTTATTCTATCCGTCTCTTTTGCCGAACCGCTAAGTTACGGGGACGTAAACACAAGCGATGTTGAGGGGGTCAAACACAGACACACAATCACACACACACATATATATATATATATATACATATACATATATACGACGGGCTTCTTTCAGTTTCCGTCTACCAAATCCACTCACAAGGCTTTGGTCGGCCCGAGGCTATAGCAGAAGACACTTCCCCAATGTGCCATATGTGTATTATTGCCGGAAAAGAAAGTAATGAACATAGTTGAACACCTTTCAACATAGGTCTAATCAGCCATACACACAACCATATTAACACAAACGCACGCGTTTAGTTGTTACTGCAATACGGATCGCAGTTGTAGTTGTGTCTAACGTGAAGTTTGGTTACAGTGGTGGAAGTTATGCATATCAATAGCGATGGTGCTTGTATTACTGCTACGCGTTCTTGTGTTGAGACTTCCTGCATCTCCCTCTATTATCACAGCTATATTTAAATATCATAAACTGATTTTCCTCTCCACTTCCAGCAAAAACTTAACACTAGAACACTCTCTGTCCATCCTTTCACCCAACAACCCTCTACTCTTTCTTCCTTCCTTCTCTCTCTCTCTCTCTCTCTCTCTCTCTCTCTCTCTCTCTCTCTCTCTCTCCCTCTCTCTCTCTTTCTCTTTTTCTGACCGATGTGCTTCCAGCCTCCCCTCTTGTAAATACTTTGTCTTCTGTTGATTGCACCTCTCTCTCGTTACACTTTTGTTTCTGCCACGTCAAACACTCCGCCACTCATCCCCTGCTGTTTTTAGGACGCATCATGGAAATGTGATATTCGTTCCAATAAAACGAAGTCAGTACAGTCTTTATTTTGACAAGCCGGAAATAGGGAATGTTGATCGAGCGAAGCAGGTGGAAAGGCAGTGACATAGCATCGTCAAACACCGTAACAAAACAGAGGATGAGAAACTACACCCGTATTATAAAGAACAGATTTACAACATTGAAGTGTTTCCTGGCTTGATAATTGAATACTGTTTTAAATTACATCGCATGACAGACACGAATGCTCACACACACACACACACACACACACACGCTGGCATAACACAACTCACACGCATATACAACGCGCACACACACAAACACACATTCACTCATTCATGTTTGTTTTTATGTTATAATAAAAACAATTTTACATTAAACTGAAGGATTATTCAATACATTTGGTAGAGTGCAAATTTGCTATTCTTTAACAAGAATAATATTGGCAGTGACATCGACGTTTCGACCAGCTAAGCCATCATCGACGATGGCTTAGGTGACCTAAACTTGGAAGTTACAGTCAATATTATGCTTGATAACAAATAATAAATTCATATCAGCGCCCATGGCACACGATTCTCGTCTTCTCCGAATATTCAGTATTCTAACGAGACATCCATGTTAAGGGAGATATATGGATTACCTTTCGGTATTAATACTGCTTCCGTTGCTATTAATTAATTAATATCTATCTATCTCTTTGTTTGTCTATCTATCTATCTATCTATCTATCTATCTATCTATCTATCTATCTATCTATCTATCTATCTATCCATCTGTCTGTCTGTCTGTT
>NC_142937.1:14308500-14321000 GCF_046866305.1 Octopus bimaculoides
CCCACTACACAATTGGTACTTAATTTATCGACCCCGAAAGGATGAAAGGCAAAGTCGACCACGGCGGAATTTGAACTCAGAACGTAGCGACAGACGAAATACTGCTAAGCATTCCGTCCGTCGCGCTAACGTTTCTGCCAGCTCGCCGCCTTTAATTATTACTGTTAACCAATGTGGGAACTTTGTTCGATCTGATGAAAATAGCAACTAAATCACCCGCGAACCACACCCTCCATATCCGAAGCCTCCTTATCATTCGCGAGACAATAGCAATAGATTTTTTTAGTAGAAATTTCTGTCTTCTAGGTGAAGGCTTGGGCAAGTTTTATTTTATATATATATATAAGATCAAGAGTAAGGTGGTTATCTGACAGAAACATTAGCGCGCCGGACAAAATGCTTAGTAGCATTTCGTCCGTCTTTACGTTCCGAGTTCAAATGCCCCCGATGTCAACTTTGTCTTTCATCCTTTCGGCATCGATTAAATAAATACCAGTTAAGTACTGGGGTGGATGCAATTAGTTTACCCCTCCCTCAAAATTGCTGGCCTTGTGCCAAAATTTGAAATCAAATAAGATCAAGGGAAATGAAAAGCCGAGGCGACTAGACTCCAGTGTCGTCACAGACGTTAGCTTCTGAGAGAAAAGGCAAAGAACACAGAAAATGTGCAACAAGGCCTTAGATTCGTATTTTATTTATCTAACTGAAAGGGACGAACAGCAGAGTAGATCGCGGCCGGACAAGAAGTCTGAGTGTATTGAGGCAGAACAAATTCTGCAAGATATTTTATCCGACGCTCTAATGTTTCTCCTTACTCACCGCCTGGAATCACACCGCATCCTCTAAATATGGAAAGTATAATTAAAGCAATGATTCCAAAACTGAACACTATAACGACCTACCAAAATGTTTTTTTCTCTTTTGAAACCCTCAATTTTAATTAACGAGAAAACAAAAATAAAAATAAAATATGAGTGTGCTCCCATGTAATTCTTCTTTGTTGATCATTATTTGAAACGTTTAAAATAATAATTTTAATAAACATTACAAATTATACACAATTTTCAAAGCCACCGCTACCGATATAAGAAATACTAGTCGAGGGTATATTATGGCTAAATACAGAGGAAAAGAAAAATCGATGAGGTGGTCATAGAACTTCACAGTTAGTATTGATTTAGGTTTGCATAGCAACAATAGTAGTTACAGTTAAAACAACAGGATGGCAATAAAAAATCACCGCCCCCTAAAAAGACGGTAAAATATTCTAAAACATAATTGTTTCTAATATAAGTACGAGATTAGAAATTTAGGGGAAAAGGTTCGTCGATTACTGGATTAGTATTATATTTTATCGGCGGCAGAAATCTAATGTTGAACACATAACGTAAACAGCTGCAAATGTATGGTGTTTTGTGAGATGTTCTATCGAGTGTGTCGTACAAACAAATAAAATAGTGAAGGGCGCGAAAAGAAAAAAAAATGGTTATCAACATATTTACCTTTCCCTTTGCACTCGTTATTAATCAACATCAGCAACAATGGCAAAAAACAACACCGGTAAATTTTAAAAGCGTCCATTTACGATGCCAGCCATACCAACGAGAATAAACAGTACAGGCACTGATTCAGCTAAATTTAATAGACAAGACCCCTGCATATCATACCTCACTGTATAATAGATAATCCGAAGGATCTACTATATAAAAACATTTGCCCGGAAAACTACAAAGACGGTATAGTCACACTTAGAATAATTGTAATCGTAGGTCTTCTCAGTTGTAACTGTGCAGAAATTAATCAACAGCAACACTATGTCCACAAAAGCATTCTTGCCGCCATTTTGCGTTTTTTTTTTTTTCTCTTTCGAATCTTTGTTATGCCGAAGTCACAAACACAAATCCATTTGGATTTCTATTTACGTATCAAATTATTCTCTTATTTATTTCACAATGCATTTCTTTTTCGATTTCTTGAAGTGTTCATTAATTCATTAGTGCATTAATTTACCGATTTAATTGTATACCTATTTCAATTCACGTAAGATTGCCAATCTTCGTTGCAAATGTACTCTATCATTTTATGCTCGCATATTAATTACTTGAGACTATCTCAAATGTCTCTTCGTCAGATTTCATATACACACACCCGTAAACCGCAAACTACTTTCATACGCAAAGATGATCATGCAGATTTGCATATAAGGAGATGGATTAGTACGTAGGTCAGAGGGAGTTGGATTAGCACAGACTGCGATAATGCAATCCGACTGGAGGTGCCTGGATAAAGACACGAGAGATGAATTGAGACAATATGCCTACAGTTTAAATAATAACTAGAAATTTTCCCCGCCAGAAACAGTCGAAAAAATAACCTTGATTAATCAACAAGGACAAAGCGTTTTAACATCTTAATTGTATCGTTTTTGCATAGTTTATGTGGTTTAAATGTGTGTATATATATATATATATATATATATATATATATATATATATATATATATATATATATATATATATATATATATATATATATATATGTATATATATATATATATATATATATATATATATATATATATATATATATATATATATATATACATACATACATATACACACACACATATATGTATATAACTGTATGCATATATATCTATGAAAGTATGTATATATGAATACATGTATGCATGTACATATGAAAGTATATATATATATATATATATATATATATATATATATATGTACGTATGTATGTACGTACATGCATGGGTGTATGTAATTGTATATATCATTTGGGTTTCAGTGTACACGTTTGTACGTTTGCATGGTTATCCATGTATTTGTGCATACAGGCGTATACATGTTCATCTTACATAAAGTGATAACAGAAATATCGCTGTAGTTTTCTATACATTAACTCCTCCACACTCCTACGCACACAAATAGTATTGCTACCCTCTGCGATGTACTTTTTACACGCTACTTAAATAGGATAAGTGAAATCAATTTATTAATGTCGATATAATTATATATATATATATATATATATATATATATATATATCTTTATATATGCAGTTGGCTCTGAGCTAATTTTAGTTATGTTTACTGAACTGCAGGCATTTAAATAGGGTTAATGTCGTTTCCGGGAAGATTACGAATGTGATAAAGCTTGCTCCGTACTTTATAACATCATTTGAATGAACTATGAAATGAAGGGGAGAATAAGAGAATAAGTGAATGAGGTGGGGGGTGGAGAAGAGAAGGTGAAAGAAAGAGAGGTCGAGGAGAAGGGGTTTGTAAGTGTAAAAGTGTTAAGAGTTATGAGGGAAGTCGAAAACAAAAATGGATGCTAGTTTAAGCACACACACACATATACACATATATACACAGTGGCACGCTGACGCGCGCAAGCGTTTCTCTTGTGCTAGCTATTTATTGTAATTAATGAAAAGCTAACCTCTTGTTATCAAACTCATTAGGAACAAAACTTACTCAAGTTATTTTTATAACCCTTGTTTAGTGTTATAAAATGATTATTGTTTATAAATGGCTTCGTCTTGAAATGGTCGCAATATGCAGCTTTCACTCTCTTACTTTCTTACTCTCTTTCTCTCTCTTTATCCCTCTGTGTGTATTTATGTATGCCTACACACACACACACATATATATATACATATATACATATTATATATATATGAAATATGATATGTGTGTGTGTCCTAACTTTCAGAATAAGAGTGTATACTTGAAACGTTAAAGGCATTTCCTTCTTTCTCCCCATTTATATTTTTATACCTCGCTTTTGTTTTGTATTTTTCGTCCCTTTGCAAAATATATTTATCAAGCAAAAGTTGACCCTAGTTTTTCACAGGTGACAGATCAGCATCTGGTAATCGAAGAATTATTCTGCGTATAAATGTTGCCGTAATGAAATATACTTTTACCCTCGTTAAAATACATTTTGTTTTACCATTCACGCAAATGTTAGTCTATGAATTTCTCAAGTTCATGAGTGTAAAAGCAATGCAATTATTGCGGTATAATTGATGTGACAGAAAATATACCCAACATCCTTGCTTACATAATTTAAACCATATGTAATTGCCAGCATAATGCAGAATAATCCATTTTTCTTCATTTTTTATTCATTTAAAGATCATTTGGTCGTCTGCTACTGACGTGGTATTTTCAATTATACCTTCGGTTTTATCACCTTATAAGTAATATCCTCGTTGTAGACGACTGCTAAAATTTAGCCTAAAAGAAACTGTAGAAACATAGGCGCAGGAGTGGCTATATATATAAATTAGGTAAAAAAATTAATGAGTGCATGCGTTACATATTTTCAGGATTAAAGAAAAAGACAAAGGAAAATATCACACACACACATACAATACCGTGTATGTAAATGTAGATAGATAGATAGATAGACAGATAGATAGATAGATAGATAGATAGATAGATAGATAGATAGATAGATAGATAGATAAGTAAGTAGGTAAGTAGATAGATAGATAGATAGATAGATAGATAGATAGATAGATAGATAGATAGATGGACGTATACGAGCGCATCCCCCACACATACACATATGAAAGTTTTGTCGATCATATAGAGAGCAATACTGGTTTTATGTCTAGCATTTATTCTATATACTGCGTTTTGTCCAACCGCTTATTAAGGAGACAAACAAACCAAAAACCGTTTGAGAAAAAGGCACACATTCACACACAGATGCATACACATGTCTGTCTGTCTGTATGTATGTATGTATGTATGTATGTGTTATATATTGAGAGAGAAGAGTAAGTATTTAGGAAGTAGAGTAATGACGTATTTTGTCAGGCAAATAGGACGGTTTGGTAAGTATGTTGGTTTGCTAGGTAAGTGTGCGTGTGGTTATTTGTAACTTATACGGTAGACTGGAGTCTGTTTCGCATGAAATCGAAGTCACTATTAAAGGAGGAATTATGGAAACGGAGCAAGGAAGGAGTTAAAAATATAACAAACATTACAATAAAATTGCCGAGAAGAAAATCTATAACACCAATGAAATACAGAAGAATAAACAGTTAAGCATAAAAGAGAAACGCAGCAAGCATGTGATAGAAATGAGTGGGAAGAACGTAAAAGTGGAAATTAAGAGGACTAGTAATACCTCACACGCACGCACACACACACACACACACACACACACACACACACACACACACACACACACACACACACACACAAACACACACATACACACACACACATATATATATATGTATAGAAAGACAGACAGACAGACAGATAGATAGATAGATAGATAGATAGATAGATAGATAGACAGATAGATAGATAGATAGATTTTTACTAGGGAAGGCCGGTTTATAGAAGTACCCTAGGTTTCCCATCCATAAAGGGTTTGACCTTATGGCATATCATCACACCCCAAAACCTGTTGGCCTAAAACCTCCCTAGACAGGAGTCTGTTTCGCATAAGGTCTTAGGCCAAGTTTTAGGGGCTACTTGTAAGCCATAAGGTCAAAAACCCTTTAGGGCGGGAAACTCAGGGTAATCCCATAAACTGGTATTGCCCTGTAAAAAATATATACTGCTCTACATCTTAGAGACTGCTTCTTCTATACAAACGATCCTATTTATATATATAGTAAAATAAGGTTTCATGTGCTTGAACCAGGTGTAGAATAATTTACTTGAAAAGATATGCACTAGTTAGGGTTGGATAAAACTGTGGTTCCAGCCTATGGTTGCTAAGTATCAAATAGGATACTCCAGTTGTGTACTATGAGCATTTAACACCTAGGGGCTGGTCCAAAGTACGCGTATGTTGAATTGTACGTTGTTTGTATACTCTAGGGTGTCCGAGAAGTCGTAAATCTCCTTGGTGTATTATAAATCAAATGAATGATAAAATAAGTTGGATAATTTCCAACTCGTTACAGCTGTTTCTTGCGCATCCTTTTAATAGAAGAATGAGAACATTGCTCCATTACGCAAAACCGTAATCAACAGATGAAACGTAATTTTACAAATAAAAGGATATCCCAAGAATACAGCAGGGACGTGGCTGAAATCTGTTGAGCCCAACTATGAAATGCGAGAATGACCAACAAAATTGGCCGTTGAGGTTAAGAATATACAGGGTGTCCACAAGGTCTGGGTACATGGAGTAAATAAAATCATAACATAAACAATTAAATATAAGAAATAATAATTTCTTAAAGTATGTGTTAATCCCCATGTGGGTACATGGAGTAAATAAAATCATAACATAATCAATTGAGTATAAGAAATAATTTCTTAAGGTATATGTTAATCCCATGTACCCAAACTTTGTGGACATCCTGTAGTTTGTGAAAGGGTATAATATGGTATTTAAGGTCAGCGACCCGGGTGAGAGAGGAGTGTGCTAAACTAGTTCTTAGGTAGGCTGAGGTGTAGGTGATATTTTATTATAGCAGGTTTAGAGCAGTGGGTAGCTGGCAGAGGATCTAAGATACATTAAGGATAAAGAAAGGAAGATAAAGAAAGCAAAAGCAGAGGTGAAGAAAATAAATTCATATAAGCCAATTAGGCATAGGGTTGGGGTTTAAGATTCGCTAGCTAAGGCTAAAGGACGAAAGAAGGAGGGCGGAGATACGCAGAGTTTGGGGTATTCTGTGAACTTTGGTTCAAATTTGGGGGGGGGGGTACGAAGGCAATCGAATAATAAGATCCAAGTTTTAAGGAATTGTAGTGTTAAGCGCCAATGATTTATCTGGTAAGATAGAAAGATGTAGGTGTTGTTTTAGATATGAATATGTATATGGGTTGTTGCCTTCGTAGCCTTTCCCAACTTTCAACCAGTATCCACAGAATACTCCTACATTCTGTATATCTCCGCCCTTCTCATATATACACACATATGCACGTATATATACGCGCAAACTTACTTTAAAGCAGAGTCATAGAAAGAGGTAACGCAAAAGGATGTGTATGTGTGTGTGCGTGTGTGAGTGTGTGTGTATGTTTGTGTGTTTGTATGTATGAGTGTATGTGTGTTGGGTACGTGTGTGTGTTTGCGTGTGCGTGCATGAGTATTTGTGTGTGTGTGTTTGTGTGTGGATGTGTTTGTGTGTGAACTGTATATTGTGCTATGTGCAAAGAGAATAGCAAGGTGTATTTACATCTGATTACTTTCCACTATGTAGGCGTGGAAATCTGTCGTTTAACTGCATAAACTTCTTAGAATTTTGTTTAATGCACGCACTTCTTGCAAAATATACATACCCACCTAACTGCCTACCAGCAAACATACATACATACATAAACACACACACGCATGTATACATTCGTACATGTGTTTTCCTTCATTTTTCTGCATATTTCTCTTTCTCCTTCATATTATTATTATTATTATCATTACTACTACTACTACTACTACTACTACTACTACTACTACTACTACTACTACTACTATTATTATTATTATTATTATTATTATTATTATTATTGCTCTACATTGGATGTTAAATCAAACAGATACAGGAATGGCGTATTCTTTCGAGCGGAACATTCGGCTGACGCTGGTTCTGTTGTTGACTGCCAGCAAACATTTAACCGTGACACGACTAATAAACTGGAGATAAACTCATAGAAGTTAAGTCTTTCGACGTCCCGACTCGTTTCGACTCGATCTTTCGATCGATAGCATCACTTGAACGACGTCAACTTATTTATACACGGATCAATGACATTAACGCAAAAAAAAAAAAAAATGACGCCTACACTAATCTCAATATATATATATATATATATATATATATATATATATATATATATATATATATATATATATATATATATACATATACATACATACATACATACACACACACACACACACATATATATGCGTTCATTTATATTCCCGATACACATGCACATATTTGCCATTTATAGATTAACAATCAATTAAGAGGCTTTTATGTAGTCGGAGAAGTTGACACAGAAAATATGCCTAACACGGATGTGAGTGTATGTGAAAATTGCTATTGAAACAAGTACACTCATACATAGAAGTCGAGGTGCAGCTATGCGGTAAGAAGCTTGCTTTCCAGCCACATGGTTCCGGGTTCACTCTTACTACGTGGAACCTTGTGTAAGTGCCTTCTACTATAGCTGTGCAGTGGAACTGAACTCGGAGCCATGTGGTTAGTAAGCAAGCTTCTTACCACACAGCCACGCCAGTACCTATACATGTATGCAGTCATCCAAAAAAAACAAAAAAAAAAACTGTATACACACTTCAGGAAAGGAAAAGCTTGTATAGATATTTAACTTGTTTAATTACCCCTATAAATATGAATATCATCTTCGATGCTTTATCAAATGGTGATAACACTGAATAAATTGCAATAAAATTGAATTAAAATATTTCTACAGAATGTTCCTTTCCTCGAGTGTGTATACATATTGTTTGGCGGACTATATTGCTGGAGGAAAGTAGGGGTTCGCTCCCTCTGCTAGTGATATATTGTATATAAAGGGTGCAGAGCTTGCACCGAAAACCAGCTGCCGGAAAATTCGCCTGGGGTTAAACGAGTAGTAACATTCATCTGCCACTTTGATGTAGCTACTCGCTTTACTGTTTATATATATATATATATATATATATATATATATATATATATATATATATATATATATATATATAAACAAATAGTAAATGAGTATATGCATATATACGTACAGGTATGTGCATACCGACATCCACCTGTATGTATAGGTGCATATCTGGGTACAGGACATTGCAAACAAAACGTAGACGAGAAAACACACAAGCCACATAGAGAACATTCTACTTCATCAGCTACCCACGTTTTTAACACCGGCGTTTCGAAGAGCTTGGGCAGGACGCATCGTTAAAACGGGTCATCCCATGGACCGCAGATTAAATTTGTATACGCAAATTAAATCTTGCCATGGAGGAATGTAGTGGCGGACAAAAAACAAGACAGAGACAAGGTGTACGTACGCCGCTATATATATATATATATATATATATATATATATATATGTATAAATGATACAGAATGGGACAAGGACGCGAACATTTAGACAGTTATATGATACAAGAAAGGGACAAAACATCCAGATAGACGATACAAGGAACCAAGGACAGGTCATTCGGAGTTATATATATATCGGAAACATGAAACTCTTAATAGCGGCTCGAAAGAAATTCATGATCAACCCGCATTCCTTTTTCTTTCTCACGCGATGTCGATAGGTAGGAAATTAGATAGATAGATAGATAGATAAATAGATAGATAGATAGATAGATAGATAGATAGATAGATAGATAGATAGATAGATTGACAGTCTCCTACCACCTCTTCGCAACTGGAGTTAGTCCGTTTACCTCCCCTTAACTTAGGAGTTCGACAAAAGTAGTCGTTAGAATCAGTACCAGGTTCAAAGACAAAGTACTGAGGTCGATTCATTCGACTAAATCTCTTCAAAGTGTGCTCCAGCATAGCCGCAATCTACTGAGTGAAACAATGAAAATAATAAAAGAGGAAAAAAAATTTATATATATATTTACACACACACACTCACACACACACACACACACACGCACGCGCATATATATATACATACATATATATATATATATATATATATATATATATATATACATACATACTAACGTAAGTGCATAAATATGGAGAAACCATATTTTATCTATGTAAATATATAATGCTCCCTACTGATACGCTTCACTCCCACACACAATATATATATGTATATATATGTATGTATATGTGAATGGGGAGGGTACGTGCTAAGTGTGTTGTGCTGTTGTATTGAGAGAGAGAGAGAGAGAGAGAGAGAGAGAGTAGGGGGAAGAGAAAGGATGGGGACACGCAGTAAGTACCTGAATGAGCAGAAAGATACGAATCTAAATGAATCTCTAAATATTTACAAATGAATGAACACATCGTAAACTGTGATCAATAATGCAGACTGGAAAATCTGGTGTGAAATAAGAGATATGCATGTCAAAACAGCAACTGGTAAGTGTCGTTTAAACCATTTACATATGCACAAAATTGTTTGTGTGAGTGTGTGTGTGTGTGTGTGTGTGTGTGTGTGTTTGTGCAATGGTTGCCAACTCCACATCCACATCTTTTATTAAGGTCGTGGCACTCCGTCGGTTACGACGACGAGGGTTCTAGTTGATCCAATCAACGGAACAACCTGCTCGTGAAATTAACGTGCAAGTGGCTGAGTACTCCACAGACACGTGTACCCTTAACGTAGTTCTCGGGAGAGATTTCGCGTGACACAGAGTGTGGCAAGGCTGGCCCTTCGAAATACAGGTACAAGAGAAACACGAAGAAAGAGTGAGGGAAAGTTGTGGTGAAAGAGTACAGCAGAGTTCGCCACTGCCCCCTGCCGGAGCCTCGTGGAGCTTTATGCGTTTTCGCTCAATAAACACACAGCTCCCGGTCTGGGAATCGAAACCGCGATCCTAAGACCGCGAGTCCGCTGCCCTAACCACTGAGCCATTGCGCCTCAACATTATTAAGGTTGCATCAATGTGATATCGTTATGACAAGACTGTGCCATTGCATTGCAAGTACAATCCCTCCAAAGAGCTGGCCGAGTCGCTAGCACGCCACTGAAAATGCTTAGCAACATTTTGCCCATTTTTACGTTCTGAGTTCAAATTCCGCAGAGGTCGACTCTGCCTTTCATACTTTCGGGTCGATATCATAAGTACGAGTTGAGCACTGGGATCGATATAATTGATTAGTCACCTCTCCCAAAACTTCAGGCAGGCCTTGTACCTAGAGTAGAAGGTATCATGATATATCTTCTGCAGGTGGAGAAAAGTTTATTGTTAAATCAAAAATTCTTACTGTATGATACTTTATATAGCTGTATTTTTCCATACAAATATGTGTATTTTTATTTCAAGATTTCTTGCCAATAGAGAAAGAACCGGTTTCTAACCTAGATTCAAGACTCCTTCATTGGAATTTCAACATCAACAACAGGGTATTTTTTGCATGTATGTATGTATGTATGTATGTATGTATGTATGCATGTATGTATGTATATGTGCAGATTTGTATGTTTTGCTTTATGTATGTATTCTCTTGCATATAGTTGCATATCTAAACATGCTCATATATATCTAAATGATGTATGTATGTATGTATGTATGTATGTATGTATGATAGCGAGCTATTTAGAATATCGCTGGTGTCTTCATTGCATGAGCAAGCCCTCCTCTGCTTGCACGGCATGATCTTTCTCAAGGCACATGGCAGGCTCCAGACGTTTGGCAGCCATGTCATAAGTTGTTTATTTCTTCCTTCTTGATAACTCCGACATCTATGCGAGACGATTGGTATTTATGATACATTCCAATTTCTAGTGTTTTTCCTTTTCTTTAAAAATACCTGAGTAAACACACACACACACACATATCAAAGTAGTTAAACTATTTATCTTGTGTGTGTGTGTGTGGGTGGGTGGAGACGCATGGCTCAGGGGTTAGGTTGTTGAACTCTTGATCGTAAGATTGTAGTTTCGTTTCCTGGACTGGGCAATGAATCGTGTTCATGAGCAAAACTCTTCATTTCACGTTGCTCCGGTCCACTCAGCTGCCAAAAATGAGTAACTCTGTGACAGAACAGCGTTCCATCCAGGGTTTGCAGTAATATATATGCCACAGAATCCTGGAAAACGGACTTATGAGCCTATGACTTGAGAAGGACCTTTGAACAGTTTTCCATGAGTACATATAATTATATAAACAAACACACACAAGCAAACACACACACACACACACACACACACACACACACACACACACACACATACACATATATATACATACATATATCGAAATTGCAAAGATAATCTGGAACTCGACTGAGGAAAGAAAACTTCGAATGACCCGTCCGTGTTTTTTCTTGTCCCTCTTTTGTATCATCTGTCTGGGTGTTTTGTTGTCCCTTTTTTGCATTCCTTTTTTTATACACACACACACACACACACACACACACACATATATATATATATATATATATATATATATATATATATATATATATATATATATATATATATATATATATATATATATATATATATATATATATATATATATATATACATATATATACATACATATATATATACATATATACATGTATGTATGTATGTATGTATATAAGTAGAGAGTAATGTAAAAACATTACGGAAAATGTATTATAAATAATTAAGATAATTTAGGAATATATCAATGGCCAAACATGTTATCATAAAATATAAAGAAGAAAAACGTTTATAATTATGAACAAGTCACAATTATAGGGTTAAAAAAACGCATACATGTTAAAAATAGCAGTGGAAACCGTTATGAAGCATTATATCACTCATACGAAATCTCCTCACGATAAAACTGTTTTCGGGAGACATGACAAATAGA